>NW_025173991.1:0-1899 GCF_004010195.1 Chiloscyllium plagiosum | reverse complement strand
AAGGTGCTCAGTTCATCTGTATCATAGACTCCCTACAATATGGAAACACGCCCTTCAGCCCAAGATGTCCACACCAATCCTCCAGAGAGTAAGCCACCCAGACCGATTCTCCTATTACTCTACATTTATCCCAGACTAATGCACCTAAGCTGCACACTATGAGCACAACCAATTCACCTAACCTGCACATCTTTGGATTGTAGGAGGAAACCCATATTACTCTACATTTATCCCAGACTAATGCACCTAACTGCACCTAACCTGCACACTATGAGCACAGCCAATACACCTAACCTGCCCATCTTTGGATTGTAGGAGGAAACCCATGCAGACCTGGGGAGAATATGCAAAGAGACACGGGAGAATATTCACACAGACAAGACTGGAATTGAACCCAGGACCCTGGCGCTGTGTTAACCACGAAGCCACGATGCCATCAGAAATGAAAAAAGAGATGATGTTTGGTGAACACTGAATCAGACACAAGTGGTACGTCTGAATTGCAATGGCTTATTTGAGTTGTATACTGATAAATAAGCTGGCAATGTTGAAAGAGCACTTGGGCATGCTATCACTCTCAGAATGTAGCTCTCATATGGTCTCCGTGATGGTGAAGGAATCCTTCACTGATCATGTGGAGAACTCATTTAAACATGATTTTCATAGTTTCACAAAGCATTCAGCCAATTCAGGCTGTGCAGACTCAGTAACAGATATGATAGGACAGAAAAGGGACATCGATTCTGTGTGTCTCGGGGAACCCATACTTGGTGGGTGCAGTGAACCGTGAGAACAAATTCTATCGTTGGCATCTTTTGGCAGGTTACCACCTTCACACACAAGGCCAACAGGTGAGTCACAAATGAATAACATTACATGGGTTTTGGTGCTGGTGGGATGCCGGATATGTCGGCCCTACATCCTGACAACTGGTGGACCATGTCAAAAAACATGTCCATTTGATCATTCTCTGCTGGCAGCAAGCTGCCTGCGCTCAACCAGCCCAGGCTTGTAAGCCTCATTTGAAGTGATTCTGCTTTGGAAATCATTGATTCAATCATCTGAATTATTCTAAGAGTTAAACTGGAAACCAATTCAAGATCAACAGCTGGATGTATCTGTGCATGAATTAGAAGCAACAAATATAATTCCACGGGACTCTGGGTCATGTCGGCAAAAGGAATTTTTACAGACATTGTACTTCTTTGATGAGAAAGGCATCATGGAGACAACCAAACTCTGCTGTATCCCCATAGTGGCACCCTGACCAATCAGAGTCCACCGATCTGGTCTGAGAGTTAAGATTGACAGCTAACTGTTTTTGCTGCATCTCCATGGTAATGATGAGCTAGCCAATCAGCTTCATCTTCCCATTTCATACCAAAAGCTTCAACTCCTTTTGTTTTCAAAACAATGGAACAGGTTTCCACCTGTATGTGAGCAATATTACTGACATAGTTTGCTTGAAATGCTGGGATTACAGTTTGGGGTAAAGTTGATCACTTTTGTTGCCTTCGAAATTCAGCTTAAACAGAGTGGCTAGAAATTTGGTGAGTTCAGTGAATCTCTTTCAAAAAGTTCAAATTTGTTTGACTTTGAGACATAACAGCTTAGCTTTAATCAACATTCATTAGTGCACAAAACCCATCCATTCTACAGCCTAGCTTTGATACCTGTCCTTTTAAGAAATCGCCACAATTACAGAAATACTGTTAACTTCAGAGACACCGAAAAAAAACACCAACAAATTTATGCTGGGAGAAAGTGAGGACTGCGGATGCTGGAGATCAGTGTCAAAAAGTGTGGTGCTGGAAAAGGACAGATGGTCTTGAGGAAGAGCTTAGGATGGAAACATCGACTCTCCTTCTCCTCGGATGCTGCCTGACTGGCTGTGTTTTT
>NW_025173990.1:0-1899 GCF_004010195.1 Chiloscyllium plagiosum | reverse complement strand
TGAGAGAGACAGAGAGAGAGAGTGAGAAGGTGCTGCATGCGGCAGTGACAGTGTTGGAGCATGACCCTTATTCGGGGGTAGGTGCTATAACAGATATACAGTGAGTGTGAGGGAGCAGAGAGAACACAGTGAGCCTTATCCTGACAGAATGGAGAATGTTATGGATGCTTGTCCTTATTGATGGACATTTCTTCAGACCGTAGATACTGCACTGAACTGGGTGGTGAGCTCAGACCATGCTCGGTTTGCCTGGTGGTGTGGCCCCCTCTGGGAAGTGAATGATCCCCCTCTGTACTAGCCCAACCACCAGGCCGCCCGTGCACCTGTCGACAAACCGTGGTGTAACAGCCCCTTATCTGCCATGCTCGGGGTAAACTGTGCAGGGCAGCTCCAAGCTGAGAAAGCTAAACTGAGTGGCCATTGGCCTTTTAAAGATGGCACCAGTGCCAGGGATCACGGGCGATGGTGAGTACCTCCAGTCATGATGGGTGGGAGAATCGGGCTGATATTGAAAGAGAGGGACACCATGGGATGGGGTGGGTAGTTAATGAGGTGAGTTCGATACGATAACACCAGGAAAGTAGCTCAGCCTCGTGCGGACGATCCCTCTGTCACACTCAAGGAAAATCAATGATAAATTATTGTTAGAATTTGCCGAATGAGTCATAGATTCTGTTGAAACCAATTCCAGTTACAAAGATGCAGAACAAATGCACATCTGACCACACACCAATATCCCTTTTTCCCATCTTTCCTGGGAAGACTCATGTTAAAGGATGTAATCCAAGTGTCTACATTTCAGATAGATTCTGTTGAAACCAATTCCAGTTACAAAGATGCAGAACAAATGCACATCTGACCACACACCAATATCCCTTTTTCCCATCTTTCCTGAGAAGACTGCCTCATGTTAAAGGATGTAATCCAAGTGTCTACATTTCAGCATTCTGAAACCTGGGAACACATCCTTCCATGGCACTGTCTCTCACTCTCCCCCTCTCTGTCTATTTCCCAAACCCCTCCCATGCGGTGATATTTAAATTGATTCCCCTGCCATCTCTCTCTGACAGTGATGTTCACACCCACAGCACACACTTGTCAGGGCACAATGGAGATATGGAGCTGTAAATGGGTGGGAGCTGTACATTCTGTCACTTCCAGCATGGGCTGCAAGTCTCCCCTCGCTGGGCAGTGATCTAACACAGTGTTACTGATCAAGGCACTGGGGTGGGGTACACAATCCTACATGCTGGGAGGGTAAGTGCTCCTGGTTTACAGATTAATTCACGGGCGATCACTGCACAGGTCGCAGTGCTGGTCAGACTATCTGCTTGAGCTTTATAGATAATGCAATAATGTGGTCAGTGCAGTTCCCGGTGCTGGACAGATATGTAGCCTGTGCACAGTACATCATGTTGGTGGGGTGGATAGATGGGAAAGGTGATGGACAAGGCAAGGAGTTACCCGGAACGTTCTGTCCCCAACATTCTATAACTGACATTACCCAGAATGTTCTATCCCTGACATGTTTGAGAACGGCTGGACGTCAGTGAATTGAACAAACGATAAGATCCCAAGGGAAGAGATCCCGTTCCAGAGAGAAGGAGACACTGTTCCGAAGGCCCCTCAGGCAGTTTAAGGGGTGAATATATTTTCCCTGCGTTTACATTTCTTCCCGACACAGGATCGACCACAATTTAGACCAAAATACAGACATTCCCAAACTCCATTTGTATTCAGGAAACTGGGACAGAATCCTTCAGGACAGCAACGTTTCCACCCTCCATATTAGTAACTGGGAAGAAGTGACCTGTGTCAGCTTTCGAGTGATTGATTGTGTGGTAATGTTCCAGAAACCATCTGCCCCTATGGATGTGTCTCTGTGTGTTTGGGGAGGGA
>NW_025173989.1:0-1899 GCF_004010195.1 Chiloscyllium plagiosum | reverse complement strand
ACCAAAGAACGATATTCAGTAATTTTTTTTGAGGACACAACAGTTAAAATACATAAACAGGAAAGCTATTGAGGGATATGAATCAAGCGAAGGGTATTTGGACTGGGTTAGTTAGGAATTATGTTAGGTGTGCACTGTATGACCCGAAGGCTCTGACTTGATGCTGGATGACAAGATAACTCTTTCACTGTCTCTGTTGCAACCTCCCTGAATACTTCGTGAAGGAACACATCTGATGCAACAACTTACCACACTTTAATTCATTTAGTTGGTGAGTAATTGCTCTTTATTGATTATAATCTCTCACAGTTTCTAATTTCCACCAGTTAACTTGTCCTGTAGTATTTCAAAATACTTTCTGCACCTTCCTCGTAATTCATTCCCCTCAGCAGTGGGGGAGAGGTGGGGAGGGCAGAGATTGTGGCTGCTAATGAATGAATACATCGGAGCACTGCACTCGGTAGATGATAGACGTAGCAGCCAGTCCTGCTCGGAAAGCTCCAGAATAAAAAACAGTTCAGTGAAACTGTCACTGTCACTTCACGGCCACTGACAACACAATCATTTCCGTAGTGTGAGGTAACAGGTTATGGTGAAACAGGTGACACAAAGCTGTGATTGCTCAATTTGAGAATCAAACTGGTTGCATTGTTTACACCTGGCATGCGTCTCGGTTTAGACAGACGTAAGTTTGGGACCAAAATATTTGTAACTCGAAGACAGGCCACACGAGAACTGCAAACTGAAATGTGTAGTTGATGGTTTATTCAGAAACAACACGGAGGCAGAATTGAAAATTACGGATATTGTGGAGGAGATAGTGGACAGATTTGGTGGCAGAGGCAATATTGAAACACAGATAACTCAGGACAAAATGGGACTATCATGGTATGAACATTTTTGTTTCTCCTCAGGTGTTGTTACTGAATGGTGTGAAATCCATGACATAGGAATGGATTCTGTGATTGAAAGGAAACAGAATAGTTTACACTTCTGCCAACTATAGATTACAGAAATAGCCATGGTGTTCACAATGCTTTACATGATTAATAAATGGATAGCTTTAGACTTACCAGGAACACCAACAATAGCGAGAATAGGGTAGTAACCCGCCTGAATAATTACCAGTACACATTTTATCCGTAATGTTAAATTTATCGAATCCTGATAAAGGTAGTGAAGATGCCATGGTAAACTCCTGCCAACTAGTCTAACATTCCAGTCTGATATTCTCAGATTCTGTTCCGTTGTTGAAACATTCCAGTCAAATATTCTCTGATTCTGATCCATTGTGGAAACGTTCCAATTCTAATTTTCTTACATTCTAATCCATTGTTGGAATATTCCAGTCTAATGTTCTCAGATTCTGATCTCTCCCTCTGTCTGGAGCTGCTGATCCCAATCGTGTTGAGGATGCTGCTGCCGCCGAGACTGTGGGATAACACATTGAAAGTTGTCCCTAATTAATAGAAGAGTGACACAGGTAGGGTTCCTGGAGACTAACATCAATCACGGTCATTGAACAAACAACACCTTCCACTGCAGCACTTTTAATTTATCAACATTACCTGTTCGAGGTGGAATGTTGACATCGCCCGCTATTGGCCTTATCAACCATCTCCAGTTGCTGGAATCACGTTATAGGTAAAGGAGAAAGCTGATGATTTCTCTTCACAGGCTCTATGATTCTGCTGTGTTATCCACATATAATGCTCTATGCAACTACATCCCAAAAAAACAGTCGAGAGCTTGCTCGTACACGGAGATCTCCTCCACCACAGTGTCTCCCAATATAAACACTGTCTCTGAACACAACTGCCCTGAGCAGGCAGCAGAAGGTCGGATTCCTCCTGACTTTCTCATCACTGTTCTAATAAGTTAATATTTTACCTTCAACGC
>NW_025173988.1:0-1899 GCF_004010195.1 Chiloscyllium plagiosum | reverse complement strand
GTTTAGTTTGTCATTATGTGCAGTATGAGCTGGTAGGAGTGAAAGGCCTGTTTTCATGATGTGTGAGTCTATGACTTTGACGCGATGAAACTGGCAGCTGGTTTGGATTAACAGCAGTGTTGACAGTTTTATTGATCTCATTCTGGAATATGTAATCTTGCTGGTTACTCTGGAGGTTCTTCTGCTCATTGAGCCCATCCCATACACGGGACTGTTGAATAGTCTGTCCCCCGTTTGACTGAGTAACTGAGTTTCCACTTCAGCAGGTAATTGAATCCCGCATTGCTCTGGTTTCTCTGTGATATCGGTGTCCTTTTATCTCCCCAGGATGAACGATTGGTTCAAATCATGTCCACGCAGACGCAAGACCCGTTGTCCATGTTGTGAATGTGTTTTTATTCTTCCCGATATACCCACAGGGTGTGAATGTCGCTGGTCAGGACAACATTTGTTGTCCATACTGATTCGCTGCTGTCACGCTGCATGAGACACACGGAATCGATCCCAATCTCATGTGACTGTGTGCAGTTTGCACATTCTCTCTTTGCTTGTGTGAGTTTCCTCCCACAGTCTGAAGGTGTGCAGATTACTGGGATCAGCCATGGGAAATGAAGGGGAACGTAATAGGTATGGAGTAAGGGTCTATTCGGATATGTATAAAAGCGGTATAGACCAGCAGGTGTTCGAATTTGGAACACACTGTCTATAAGGGTCAGAGAGGCAGCAACCCTTATAACCTGAAGGAATATTCAGATGTGAATATGTTTTGCCAATACCGGTAAGGCTATGGACTAACGAATCGGGTCGTTGAGCAGTAGATTTTTACAAATGCAACCACAACGGGCTGAAGTATAGTGGTTAGTGTCACCGTATATTATGCGGGAGATAGGAGCTCAATTACTCGCTGGGGCATTGTAAATGTTTTAAAACTGTCGCTCCGTTTCCAAATGCGGGTTATTAATTCCTGTCCTTCCATTCTCCATGGGACATGTCACAGGAATGACAGTGCTGTAAAAATTAGTGTGAGGAAAGACTGCAGATCCCGGCGAGACAGAGTTCAGTGAAAGTACAAACACGTGACTTCCGCCACCTGCACCTTGTGTCTGTATTGGAATCTAAACCATTTAATAGAAAGAAGGAGGAAGTTGAAGAAGAAACAGGGTAAACCAATTCAGATGTGAGCGCAGAAACATTTTCCGCAGCATCATGAGGAAAACTGACAAACGACTCTGAGAACTAGTGCCTTTCAGAACTGTCAGTTCACAGAGATGTTTTTGTTCCACTTAAGCCCTTACGAAATTGAATAACAATTTAACTAAAGACTTGAAATGTTAGAACACAACAGGCGGTGAGTCACGTGCTGGAAACTGTGTTTACAAGCCAGATGTTTGATGACTCATACTGATATAATAGGCTGCAAGGCCATTCGCCTTACCCTAAAAAACTCAAAAACTGTCATTTTTCAACTGAACAAAATAGGTAAAAACAAAGTCATCAAGAAAAGTTACACTGTAACGTTTGGTTATAAATTCTGTATCTTACCACTGTGTACTCCACGGTCACCTGATGAAGGAGTAGCTCTCCAAAAGCTATTGCTTCCATTAAACCTGTTGGACTATGACCTGGTGTTGTGTGATTTTTAACTTCCCATTAGAATTCGGATCCCACAATTAAAACAGAAATGAAGAAGCATTTATTGTCTTAGACAGTTCTGGATCTGTGGACCTTCTTTCAGCAGACGACTGTTGAGGAAGGGTAATTAAAAACAGTGACAAGAGTGGAATTCGAACCCACGCATGCAGAGCACAATGGATTGCCAGTCCATCGCCTTAACCTCTCGGTCACCTCGTCACATCTGCAGGATCGCATATGACCTTATTAATAAGTGAATTGCGTAAA
>NW_025173987.1:0-1899 GCF_004010195.1 Chiloscyllium plagiosum | reverse complement strand
GGCTTGTTACGAGTTACCATGGAGAAAGTAATGTCCATTTTAGGAAATTTAACAATTTAACAGTCTTTTTGTAAAGGGTCCTTAGTAAAGGGGAACACTCAGGGTAATTTCTGAAAATGAGACCTGCAAAAAGTGCCTGAAAAAAGTAGAGTTGTATTTTGACATATTGTCACAGAAACAATGACAATCCTGTAAGTATGTTAAAACATGGGAATTTAAGAAGCTCTGGAATTATTAATAAAACAATTGCATCAATGCTTCGAGACCAATAACACATCTCCAATTCTTGAAATTCAAATCCATCCCAAAACAGGTTCAAAATTAATACTTGCAGGTCGAGGACAATGATCTGGAGATAATACCTCCTCCTTATCATCATCACTGTCAGCTCTTTCAGAAGTCTCCAATTGGAGAACAGTCTTGTGTTCCTCCTCTCGATCCTTGGACGGCGACCTGGGCCAGGATTCAACATCCAATTTGAACTGTAATCCTTGATTAGTAAGTTGGATCTTCTCAGCTCGAGACTTTGTGATTTCATGCAATTGTTCAACAGTGCCCTTGACAAAGGGAGATAGCTCAGGTGCACAATCCTTCATCTGAAATGCTCGGAACCAGCTGGTTCTCGGAATTTAGAACTCTTCAAATTTCAGAATAAGTGACAGTTTGATGGTGAAATGATTAAATATGATACCGGAGGAGCACACTCACTCTGTAAAATGGGGCGATGAAACAGAATTGTGGTTTGCCAGTGCTGCTACCCCCCACCCACCACTACGTCACATCTGAGTGATATGCCAAACAACCATGTTAATGAGGAAATAACTTCACAAAAACAACTTCGGACTTGAGTTTTCAGATTTCGGGATTCAGGTTAAAGGATTGTCTACCTATATCATATCAACCAAAGAATTGGCTTTTGAGTCACTGCTCTTCAGGTCATCTCTGTTAAAGTCTTCCCTATCCTCACAATTGTCCTTGGGTTCCTCTCTTTTAATGTCCACGTGCTCCTTATGAATTTCCTCAGATTCAGGCTCGAGGAATGGTACTTTAAATTGAACCTCAAGTTGGTCCTTTTCCCTGTTCAGTAAATCCAACAGAGGAGTTGAAGAGATCTCATGGATATTGAGTGAAAACCCCTCCCATTGTGCACTGGAAGAACACGCAGACACATTGGTATTGATTTTGGTTTCTGTCTCCAGTACTGCCTTGGATGCCTTCTCTGTGAACACATCATTCCAGTTCATGTTTCTTCATTCTGGTCTTCACTCAAGTTTGCCAATCGTTCCTCCTCACCAGACTTGGACAAGCTCTCTTTTCAATTTTGGTCATCTCCAAAAGTTTCCACTGCCTTGCTAGATTCATTAATAACGTGCAGCAAGTCAAACTTACTTGGTTCAGAAAACTGATTACTTGCATTTTGATCATTCAAGTTGTTTTTAATGGACGGAGCTTAAAGTCTACTTGCCCTCCAGGATTATTACTTCGACCAAACTCTTCCGCCTGCAGTTCTGCTAATTCTTTTGAAAGCTCTGGCTCAACCTCCATCACATGTCCCATTATTACGGCCTTCTGGCGTATCCAGCCCTGCACCAGCCCAAAAGCCATTGGCAAAGCTAGTTCTGCCCTTGAAGCAAAGTGTCCCTGGTTGGATGCTACTAACTAAAATTCTTGCACCAATTTGGAATTCAGGCAGCTCATCGGTTTCAGGCAACATGTCTGTTTGAGTGTGACATGAACAGAGACAGTGTGATGGCGTGGGAGTCTGTTCCTCATTGCTGGCATCACTTTGCTCTTCTCAGTTGGTGATTTCAAGTCTACAAGTTGTTCTGAATGTACGCTACCATAGCTGGGAGAGTATTTCTCATCCAGTCGCTCACTGATTTCATCATCCACACTGAT
>NW_025173986.1:0-1899 GCF_004010195.1 Chiloscyllium plagiosum | reverse complement strand
TGACATTGGGTATTCAGTATGGGACTGTGTGTGGCTGACACTGGGTATTCTGTATTGGACTTTGTGTGTGTGTGTGTGTGTCTGACACTGGGTATTCAGAATGGGACTGTGTGTGTGTGTCTGACACCGGATATTCAGTATGGGACTGTGTCTATGTGTCTGACACTGGGTATTCAGTGTGGGACGATGTGTGTGGGTGTGTGTCTGACACTGGGCATTCAGCATGGGACTGTGTGTGTGTGTCTGACACCAGGTATTCAGTATGGGACTGTGTGTGTGTCTGACACTTTCAGTATGGGACTGTGTGTGTGTGTCTGACACTGGGTATTCAGTATGGGACTGTGTGTGTGTCTCTGATACTGGGTATTCGTAATGGGACTGTGTGTGTGTGACTGACACTGGGTTTTCAGAATGGGACTGTGTGTGTTTGACACTGGGTATTCAGTATGGGACTGTGTGTGTGTGTGTTTGTCTGACACTGGGTATTCAGTATGGGACTTGTGTGTGTCTCTGACACTGGGTATTCAGAATGGGACTGTGTGTGTGTGTCTGTCTGACTCTGGGTATTCAGAATGGGACTGTGTGTGTGTGTCTGACACCGGATATTCAGTATGGGACTGTGTCTATGTGTCTGACACTGGGTATTCAGTATGGGACTGTGTGTGTGTGTCTGACACCAGGTAGTCAGTATGGGACTGTGTGTGTCTGACACTGGGTATTCAGAATGGGACTGTGTATGTGTCTGACACTGGGTATTCAGTATGGGACTGTGTGTGTGTGTCTGACACTGGGTATTCAGAATGGGACTGTGTGTGTGTGTGTTTGACACTGGGTATTCAGAATGGGACTGTGTGTGTGTGTCTGACACTGTGCATTCAGTATGAGACTGTGTGTGTTTGACACTGGGTATTCAGTATGGGACTGTGTGTGTGTATGTGTGTGTGTCTGACACTGGGTATTCTGAATAGGACTGTTTGTATGTGTGTCTGACACTGGATATTCAGTATGGGACTGTGTGTATGTGTCTGACACTGGGTATTCAGTATGGGACTGTGTGTGTGTGACTGACACTGGGTATTCAGAATGGGACTGTGTGTGTGTGTTTGTCTGACACTGGGTATTCAGAATGGGACTGTGTGTGTGTGTCTGACACTGGGTATTCGGTATGGGACTGTGTGTGTTTGACACTGGGTATTCAGTATGGGACTGTGTGTGTGTATGTGTGTGTGTGTCCGACACTGGGTTTTCAGTACAGGACTGTGTGAATGTGTATCTGTCACTGCATATTCAGTATGGGACTGTGTACGTGTGTCTGACACTGGGTATTCAGTACAGGACTGTGTGTGTGTCTGACACTGGGTATTCAGAATGGGACTGTGTGTGTGTGTCTGACACTGGGTATTCGGTATGGGACTGTGTGTGTTTGACACTGGGTATTCAGTATGGGACTGTGTGTGTGTATGTGTGTGTGTTTGACACTGGGTATTCAGTACAGGACTGTGGGAATGTGTATCTGTCACTGCATATTCAGTATGGGACTGTGTACGTGTGTCTGACACTGGGTATTCAGTATGGGACTGTGTGTGTTTGACACTGGGTATTCAGTATGGGACTGTGTGTGTGTATGTGTGTGTGTGCCTGACACTGGGTATTCAGAATGGGACTGTGTGAATGTGTGTCTGTCACTGCATATTCAGTATGGGACTGTGTACGTGTGTCTGACACTGGGTATTCAGTACAGGACTGTGTGTGTGTCTGACACTGGGTATTCAGTACAGGACTGTGTGTGTCTGACACTTGATATTCAGTATGGGACTGTGTGTATGCGTCCCTGACACTGGGTATTCAGTATTGGACTGTGTGTGCCTGACACTGGGTATTCAGTATGGGACTGTGTGT
>NW_025173985.1:0-1899 GCF_004010195.1 Chiloscyllium plagiosum | reverse complement strand
GCTGTGCTTTTCCAGCACCACACTCTTGAAACAAATCACCAGTTGCTACGGCACAGAAGGAGGCCATTTGGCCATTGTCCCTGCATTGGCTTGATTCCCTAGGACCAATCTCCTGCCTTTTCCCCCAATTCTATGCAAGTGATCATCCAAAGTCCCCTCGAATGCCACCATTGAATCTGCCTCCACCATATTTCCAGGCAGTGCATTCCATATCTTAACTATGCACTGTGTCAAAAACATTTGTTCTAAAATGGGTTTTAGTTAAATGGAAAGTAGAGTAAGATTTTGCTGAGGCAGGGTGAGTCCACCAAGGCCTTGCCCCTCCCCATCTTTGAAAGCTCCAACAACATTCAACATCTCTGCACTTCTTCAATTCTGGCCTCTTCCCACTTTAGCCTGGGGCCATACCTTCATCAGCCTGAAGTCTGGAGTTCCCTTTTGTAAACCTTTTCTCCTCTTTAACCTTCTCTCCTCTGTTAAGATGATACTTAAAAACAGCAAAGTGAAGTGGTTTTAAGATGCTTTCACTATTGTTTCATTAGCAAAGGTTAAACAGGTTGGGACGCAACTCACTGGGATTTAGGAGGATGAGAGGTGATCTCTTTGAGACATATAGGATTCCTGGGAGAGTCTAGGACCAGAGGGCACAGTCTCAGAATAAAGGGGCCCCTGTGATAAGGAGGAATTTTGTCTCTCAGAGGGTTGTGAGTCTTTGGAACTCCTTACCACAGAGAGCGGTGGGGGCGGACTCCTTGTGTATACTTAAGGCTACATAAGATAGATTCCTGAGCAGTCAGGCAATCAATGGTTATGGGGAAAGGTAGGACAGTGTACGTGAGGAATGTCAGATCAACCCTAATCCTATTGAATGTCAGAGCAGGTTCCAGGTTCTGAAAGACCTACTCACGATCTTCTTCCTACGGTCTTACAATCTTATGCTTTAGTACATTGACATTGCTATTAAAATGCAAGGCTTTGTTGTTATGATGCAGCACCTGTAGATATCACCCCTCAGTGTTCCACCAGATCCACAAGGTGGGGGGTGGGGGTGGGGGGGAGGGGGTGGAAATCCAGAATTATTCAGTCATTCAAAATTCAGTATCGGGGCCTTGAGAACCAAGGCTCTCTGTCTGATAGTTTTGACTCACTGGGAACTATTGGAGTTAAACTGGCTGGGAAAGTGAACAACACCCCAAGTCAGCAACTAATGGTGGGGAAGAGATATCTCTGAACTGCAAATCTCCCCAAGCTGCTGAACAACTTCCAAGAAAGCAGCAGCTTCCCATTAACCTCACCGTCAGGTTCATTAAGTTCCTACTTTCACACATTAATAACTCAATAAAGCTGCCATAGTAAATTATGTCCAGTAACTAAAAGCATAAGTTTCCGACTTGTCTATCTGTCCATGAATCTCCAGTATGTCCACACAATGTCAACAGCAGCAGTTAAAAATCTCACAGCACCAGGTTATAGTTTATTTAGAAGCACTAGCTTTCGAAGCGCTGATCCTTCATAAGGTAACTTGTGGGGCAGGATAATAAGCCACAGAATTTATAGCAAAGGATCACAGTGTCATGGAATTAAAATGATATATTGATCAAACCTAGATTGCTGTTAAGTATTTCATTGTTTTGATTGGTCGCAGGTTTCGGTTCATTAATATGTAAATCCCAGAACTTCTTTTAAGTCACCTTCTTGAGATAACTTAAGATTTCATAAAA
Source organism: Chiloscyllium plagiosum (assembly GCF_004010195.1). Classification (NCBI taxonomy): domain Eukaryota; kingdom Metazoa; phylum Chordata; class Chondrichthyes; order Orectolobiformes; family Hemiscylliidae; genus Chiloscyllium; species Chiloscyllium plagiosum. The sequence continues at coordinate 178 of NW_025173985.1, read as the reverse complement.
AAAGGTGACGTCTCAGCTCAGGCAATGCATTAAAGCTGTGAGGTTAGTGTCCGTCTGTACCCAAATCGTGAGTCAGACTGGTTTTGTTTCCAAAGTACGAATTTATAAAGTTTGTGAGAAGATTTGTAGCTCGGGTGCACGTTGCTGTGGTTCTGTTCGCCGAGCTGGGAATTTGTGT
>NW_025173984.1:0-1899 GCF_004010195.1 Chiloscyllium plagiosum | reverse complement strand
TAAAACTCTGGGAGTTTGTGAGCCGAACTCCATTCACTCAGGATGTTGTTGTGTAAATTTTAAAAATATCAAAGCTATTTACTCTGATTTCCATAGAGCAGACACGTCACCATTAGTTGACAATAGCTCTCTTCAAGAGAAACAGGACAAAATAAATCTCTCTTAAAGGCATATTTCCTACACACTGTAGTCCCATGTAGCCCAGTCCATGTTAGAATGAAAGCTTTCCTTCTCTGAAAGACATTTGTGAAGGAGATGGGAATCTTTTTTCCTGACAACTGATAACAGTTTACTGGTCACCATTAGACTGTTAAGTCTAGATTTGTATTGAATTCACCATCTGCCGTTGGGGATAACGAACCCAGCACGCCTTGATCTCTGAACTCATTGTCTCACAAGACCAAAACGCCATCATTTCCCCTAATCTTTGACATTGAACTGGATCCACAGCAGCAGTCCCTGATACCAAGCTCCAAGTAGGCAGTGGATTAGGATGTTCCAGCCAGAACTCATCCGCGCCACGTGTTCTTCTTTCTCTTTTCCTGCTCCTTTTCTTCCTGGCCGCTGGTGAGCAATGATTCCTTGCCTGTAGAGATGATTCCCGGCCTCTGGCAACCACTCCCGTCCTCTGGTGAGCAATGATTCCTTGCCTGCAGAGACGATTCCCGGCCTCTGGCAACCACTCCCGTCCTCTGGGGAGCACAAGTCCTTGCCTGCAGAGATGATTTGCACCCTTTGGTGATGACTCCTAGCCTGGCACAGCAGCCTTCTCTCACGGTCTCCTGGCCTGGCCCAACAGCTTCCTGGCAGGTTGTGGGCAGCCTTATGATTCCCATAGCAGCATTCCGGTGAGGCATGACATCCTCCTGGCCTGTTGCAAGGGCCTCCCAGCCTAGTGCAGCAGCCTTCCAGCATGGCGTGCCATCCTCCCATCCTGGCACAGTGGCCTCTCAGTGTGGCATCCTCCTGACCTGGTACAGTGGCCTTACAGCACAGTGACCTCCCCGCCTGGTGCAGCAGCCTCCCGGGGTGATATGGCAACGGTCTAGTCTGGCGTAGCAGCCTCCTTGCATAGCAGCTTCCCGGCATTGTGTGTCACTGGTGCGAACTGAAAACTAGCTGCCAGCATGGTCTGCTGTCCTGAACGTTTACTTTTGTATCTCAGTCGGTACTGTAATTGGTGAGGTATAAACTCCTCTCTATACTCATTGAGTATATGTGACAATAAAGGCTATTCTGTGTTTGCACTCCTAGAACAAAATTGTGGTGCAATTCTGGTGATCTCCACAGAGAGTGCTGGTTAAACCGTGAAGACTCTTAGCCCGGGTGTGTGCTCCAAATCTGGGAGGGGGGTTTCCATTCACAGGGAGAGGGACTAGGAGAGAAGTTTGGATGCATGAACCTGGACATCAAGCAAGAAGCTTTGCTTAATCCCAGATAAAGTGTCTGATTTCTAAACTGGAAAGATGCAATGAACTATGTTGCATGGAGTCAGATTTTATTTGTGTGAAGACTGTGGTTTACAGACTTGAACATGTGGCGGAATTCCATCACAAATATTGGAAGTTGGGTGGCATGGTGGCTCAGTGGTTAGCACTGCTGTCTTGCAGCACCAAGAAGACAGGTTCAATCCCAGCTTCTGGTGACTGTGTGCTGATTACACATTCTCCCTGGGTCTGTATCAGTTTCATCTGGGTGCTTTGGTCTCCTTCCACAGTCCAAAAATGTACAGGGTCGGTGGTTTGGCCATGGGAAACACAGTGTTACTGGGATTGGGAGGCAGGTGTTTGAGTGGGATGCTCTTCAGAGAGTTGGTGTGGACTTGTTGGGATGAAGGACTTGTATCCACACTGTACAGATTTTTTTAAAAAGGCACTTCTTTTAATTTTGGTGCAATCT
>NW_025173983.1:0-1899 GCF_004010195.1 Chiloscyllium plagiosum | reverse complement strand
GTTGGAATATAGTTGGCAATTTTGAGGGCCTTAAGCAAGGGAAGATATGCTGGCATTGGAAACTGTCCAGCATGGTGGCACTGTGGCCTCACAGCTCCAGGGACCCAGGTTCAATCCCAGCCTTGGGCGACTGTCTGTTAAGTATATTCAAGGCTGGGATTGACCAATTTTTAATCAGAAAAGGATAAGGGGAGGCAACGATCTGGAGGTACTATCACTATGCTGTTGATCCAGGTGGGGACCTGGGTTTAAATCTCATCACGGCAGATGGTGTAATTTGTATTCAATAAAATCTGGAATTAAGAGCCTAATGATGGTCATGAATCCATTTTCAATTGTTGGAAAAACCCTTCTTTAGGGAAGGAAGCTGCCATCCTTACCTGGTCTGGCCTACATGTGACTTCAGACCCACAGCAATGTGGTTAACTCTTAACTACTCTCTGGGCAATCAGGGAGGGGCAATAAATGCTGGCCTAGCCAGTGACACCCTTATCCTGTGAATGAATGAAAAAGAAATTAAGGGTTTATGGGGAGCAAGCAGGAAGTGGAGTTGAGGATTATCAGATCAGCCATGATCTCTTTGAATGGCAGAGTGGGCTGAATGGCTACTTCTAGTCCTACGTTTTATTGTCTTAAGAGAATTCCATTTGACACATTTTCATAAATCCCACCAGTCACAGAACTCAACTCGTCTCTTAACTGCAACCAGAACTTGGAGCCTGTGGATTGGATGAGGGAGTCACATGGATGTCTTTGAGAGGAAACTGGGCAAACACATGATGGAGAATGAAGGGGGGAATTGTGTTAGTGGGATTAGATTAAGCCATTCGAGTGGGATGGGGCTCATAGGGAAAATAGAGCTTGCAGCTATTTTGATTTGATCCCTGCTCTCCCCCCTCATTATTTGTTCATGCAGCATCGCCGTCTGAGAAGGGCACTGCTTGTCACTGGCCACTCGGGTGTTTCCTTTCTTCCTGGTCGTGGAAATTGAATAAAGATTTGTACATCTGTTGTCTTTTAACTGTGTCTCACACCTGCATACACACACACACACACACAACATGGGTGCTGGGGAAAATAAATTAAAAGAACACAGGAGATTGAGAGCCCAAATAAAATAGAGCTGGTAGCCCATCTCTCTGCTGTATTTTCTCTTCAATAATGCACTTCCACTTGTTTGTCTTTTGAGACAAAGATGACTGTGTTCATCATCGAGTGCCTCCTGCACTCTCTTCTAAAGCCAATCCCATGTTTGAAGAAGGATTTCCTAATGTCAACCCAAAATTCCTTGTTTGGTTTTGATTCTGTAGCCCTCTGTATCACTGCCTCTGGATTTGTAGTTTGGATCTCCCTTTGCAGATCCAGTCTATTTCTGACCAAATTCAGTTAAAGATCACACAACATCAGGTTATAATCTAACAGGTTTATGTGGAAGCACTAGCTTTCAGAGCGCTGCTCCTTCATTGTACTTCCAAATACAGAGGAACCTTGATTATCCGAATACCAATTATCTGAAAATTGGATTATCCGAAGGAGATCTCGAGGTCCCGACAGAAACATTACATCAAAGACATGTGCCCAGCATTGATCACGTCTTTTGGTTTAGTGATTAAAAGTGTTACCTAGAACTGATGGGAGCGCAGGCACCGTCTCCAAATGACTGACCTCCCACCTTCTCTGTCTCTCTCTCTCTCTGTCCCCCCACTTACTCTGGAGTTCTATACAGTTGAGTACCCTAAACCCTTCTTCCCCAGATAATCTCTCTAACATTGTCCTGTACAGGGCAAAGGTGGAACCTGTCAAAAGGTTTTGTGTGTGTGTGCTTTTTGGAGATTCATGCCCCAAAAGGCAGTAGCAGAAGCAGCAGTCTTGTTGGAGTCCAGTCTGGCTGCCCCGGAG
>NW_025173982.1:0-1899 GCF_004010195.1 Chiloscyllium plagiosum | reverse complement strand
CCTGTTGATTGGTACTTTCCATGACCACGTTGATTGGTGCTCCATCACCATATTGATTAGTACTCCATGACCATGTTGATTAGTACTGCATGACCCTGTTGATTGGTACTCCATGACCATGTTGATTAGTACTCCATGACGATGTTGATTGGTACTCCATGATCACGTTGATTGGTGCTCCATGACCATGTTGATTCGTACTCCATGACCATATTGATTGGTGCTCCATGACCATGTTGATTGGTACTGCATGACCATGTTGATTGGTACTGCATGACCACTTTGATTGGTGCTCCATGACCATGTTGATTGGTACTCCATGACCATGTTGATTGGAACTGCATGACCACGTTGATTGCTGCTCCATGACCACGTTGATTGGTACTCCATGACCACGTTGATTGGTACTCCATGACCATGTTGATTGGTGCTCCATGACCTTGTTGATTGGTGCTCCATAACCACGTTGATTGGTGCTCCATGACCACGTTGATTGGTGCTCCATGACCATGTTGATTGGTACTCCATGACCATGTTGATTGGTACTCCATGACCATGTTGATTCGTGCTCCATGACCATGTTGATTGGTGCTCCATGACCACGTTGATTGGTACTGCATGACCATGTTGATTGGTGCTACATGACCATGTTGATTGGTGCTCCATGACCACGTTGATTGGTACTCCATGACCCTGTTGATTGGTACTGCATGACCCTGTTGATTGGTACTCCATGACCATGTTGATTGGTACTGCATGACCACGTTGATTGGTCTCCATGACCACATTGATTGGTACTGCATGACCCTGTTGATTGGTACTCCATGACCCTGTTGATTGGTACTCCATGACCATGTTGATTGGTACTGCATGACCACGTTGATTGGTACTCCATGACCATGTTGATTGGTACTGCATGACCATGTTGATTGGTGCGACATGACCACGTTGATTGGTGCTCCATGACCATGTTGATTGGTACTCCATGACCATGTTGATTGGTACTCCAGGACAATGTTGATTGGTACTCCATGACGATGTTGATTGGAACTCCATGACCCTGTTGATTGGTACTCCATGACGATGTTGATTGGTACCCCATGACACTGTTGATTGGTACTCCATGACCCTGTTGATTGTACTCCATGACCATGTTGATTGGTGCTCCATGACCACGTTGATTGGTACTCCATGACCATGTTGATTGGTACTCCATGACCATGTTGATTAGTACTCCATGACCATGTTGATTGGTGCTCCATGACCACGTTGATTGGTGCTCCATGACCATGTTCATTGGTACTCCATGACCCTGTTGATTGGTACTCCATGATCACGTTGATTGGTGCTCCATGACCATGTTGATTGGTACTCCATGACCATGTTGATTGGTACTCCATGACCCTGTTGATTGGTACTGCATGACCATGTTGATTGGTACTCCATAACGATGTTGATTGGTGCTCCGTGACCACGTTGATTGGTGCTCCATGACCATGTTGATTGGTGCTCCATGACCATGTTGATTGGTACTCCATGACCACGTTGATTGGTACTCCATGACCACATTGATTGATGCTCCATGACCATTTTGTTTGGTGCTCCATGACCATGTTGATTGGTACTCCATGACCACCTTGATTGGTGCTCCATGACCATGTTGATTGGTACTCCATGACCCTGTTGATTGGTACTGCATGACCATGTTGAGTGGTACTCCATGACGATGTTGATTGGTGCTCCGTGACCACGTTGATTGGTGCTCCGTGACCACGTTGATTGGTGCTCCATGACCATGTTGATTGTTACTCCATGACCATGTTGATTGGTGCTCCATGACCATGTTGATTGGTACTGCATGACCACGTTGATTGGTACTGCATGACCACTTTGATTGGT
>NW_025173981.1:0-1899 GCF_004010195.1 Chiloscyllium plagiosum | reverse complement strand
ACACAGAAGATTGATGAAGGCACTGTGGTATAAATTGTTTACACTGGCTTCAGCAAGGCGTTTAATATGGCTCCTCATCGTAAGTGAGTAGGTCACATGGAATCCAGGAAAAGTTAACCAATTGAATACAAAATTGTCTTGAAGGTAACGATTGTTTTCCAGACTGAGGCCAGCGGCGTGCTGAAAGAATCAGTGCTGAGCTCACTACTTTTCATCATGGATGTAAATGACTAGGATTTGAATATCAGAGGCATGGTTAGTAAGTTTCCAGATAACATCAACAAAGTGGTGCAGCGGACAGTGAAGAAGATTAACTCAGAGTACAGCGGCACCCTTATCCCCATCAAAGTCCCAGGGATTGGTGGATGGAGTTTAATTTAGATATTTGTGAGATTTTTGCATTTTTAGTAAGTTAAACCATGTCGTGCACTGGAGAATGTTGCTGAACAAAGAGACCTACGGGTACAGGTTCACAGTTCCTTGAAATTTGAGTCGCAGATAGACAGGGTGGTGAAGAACATGTTTGGCACGCTTGCCTTAATTGGCCAGAACATTGAGTACACGAATTAGTGTGGCACGTTAGCTCTCGACAGGACACTGTTGAGGCCACTTTTAGAATACTGTGCACAATTCTGTTGGCTCTCCTGTTGGGATGATGTTGAGAGGACACAGAAAAGGTTTACAAGGATTTTCCAGTACTGGAGGGTTTGAGCTTCATGGAAAGGATTAACAAGTTGAGGCCTCTTTCCGTGGACTGGCAGAAGGTGAATGGTGACATGAAATAGTTTTTTTTTTCAAATCCTGTGGGACATGGATAATCTGAATGGCCAATGTATTTTTCCAAGGGTAGGTAGTCCAGAACTATACGGCATAGGTAGAAGGTTTGGGGGAAAGATTTAGAGCGGACCTTAGCAGTTACGTTTTCATGCTGAAGATGGTGAGTGTAGGGAAAGTGCTGTCAGAAAAAATGTTGACAGCGGCTTCAATTACATGTTTAAAATACATATGGATAGATACATAAACAGGAATGGTTCAAAGGGATATGGAGAAAATGATGGCAAATGGGACTAGGTAAGGTTGGGATAACTGGTCGGCATGGGTAAGCTGAACAAAGGATCTGTTTCCATGCTGTATGACTCTCTGATTCTATCAGAAGGATGGGGAAAATTCTAAAATGACCTTTCAAGTGGGAATTCCCTTCCCCAGAAGTTTGACATTCCTCTTTATTTAAATTTATTCAAAGCTGAGTTAGTAGAGAAGTAATAATGGGATATAGAGAGGAAGGTGGGGCTGAGACCACAACCTGATCAGCCACAATCTTTGTGTCTGGTGGAGAAGTCTCAGCGTGTCTAATCACCCACTCCTGCTCCTCAGTCCCATGTCTCTGGTTCCATTCAGCCCCTAAAACCTGCTAGACAGGAATAGTTGATTTCCACTTACTGCTCTAACCTACTACACAGGAACAAGTTATACCATTCAGCACCACACGGTTTGGGAGATTTGGAAAATACAACTGGAAAACCCATACTGGATATGAAAGACACCCCTCATCTCTCTTTACAGAGCTTCCCCTCTCTGCAACTTGTGCCCCATTCCTTGTTCATGTTGTAGACCCAGATTCACTGTGAATACAGCCCCCAGAACTCACCTAAAGGTGGCTTGCAGAATCCTCTGGTATGCCTGACTGCAATATTCAATAACAAACCTTCCAGGAAAGTAACACTCACTAACCTTCCAATAACAGAATGGGAGTACATCAGAAACAGGAGCAAATCGTTCAAATCCCAATTCTGCTTTGCCCTTCACTAAGATCATGGCTGATCTGCTCTATGTCTAAAATCCTCATTAATGCCCGATTCCTCATAGCTCTCACCTCTCTGACAGATCAAAATTCATCTA
>NW_025173980.1:0-1899 GCF_004010195.1 Chiloscyllium plagiosum | reverse complement strand
TCGGTCTCAGTGCGACAAAATTATCCCACGCTCACAATAATTGCTCCTGAAACAGACTTCAAATTTCTGCTGTGCATTTCCCGTCGAACAATCGTTCCCAAATTGTAATCCATATAATGTATTGAAAAGCAGCATAATTTCCCCTGCCCCAGTTAAGTGCCTTGCAACACTGTCTGTTCCTTTCCCTCTATACGGTTATGATAAAGGGGAGGCAGCTGTGATTACTGCCACCAACATGCTCTTCGACAGAGAGATCTGACACCTGGCCAGTTCGTTCCCGAACAACAAATCCAATATGGCCTCACTCCTCGTTGCCATATCAGCATATCGAGTCAAGATCCATCCTGTACACACCTAATGAAATCGGCTCCATTCAGATCATCTTCACTAAGAAGATTCCAATCAATATTTGGTCAGTTGAAGTCACCAATAACAATAACTCAGTGGCACCTGCCCCTTTCCATGATCTGCTGTCCAATCTGTTCCTCCATTATTTTTTGCCATGGGGGGGGGTCTGAGAAAATACACAATAAAGTGACTGTTCTTTTCCTGTTACTGATTTCCACCCATACTAAATCAGTGGATAAACCTTCTTCAACAGTCTCCTTTACTGAAGCTGTGATGCACTTGCCAATTGGCAGTGCTACTCCCTGCCAGATGTTACCCACTACTTGTTCTTTTTGTAATATCCTGGTCCTGGAACATTCAGCAACCATCAATGCCGCTGTGAAATCCTTGTCTCCCTTATGGTTACATCATAGTAGTTCAACATACTGATCCATGTTCTAAGTATATCACTCTTATTCCTGACATACCTTGCATTGAAACAGACACACTTTAAAACATCGCTTAACCCTATTAACTCTGAATCGTTTCTGACAGACACTCTGAATTCTGTTTCTCCCCGTTCAACATTTACCCCTCCACTGATAAGTAGCTCTTTTTCCCATAGAAATCCAAACAAATAAATAGAAAACAGGAATTTTCAGCATTGTTTAGCATAAGTTCACCGAAGGTGTTACCTAGAATGCAATGCCTGGAAATTAACATTTCAGCTCAGCGACCACACTTACATCCAAAGTCTCTAGCAAATCATAACATTTAATTTGATTTTCAGCAATAACTCAATTTAGTTTTGCATCCTTTATGCATTGAGATAAAACTCTACCTCCGAAATCCTTCTGCACGCCTCACTGCATCTGCATTTAAATTAGTAATTTACCTTACTCTTGTGACAAATTCCTTGTGGCATAAAGCAATTCACATGTTCTGTCCCTCAACTTTAATGTTGGTAACCATCTGCCACATCGTTAAGCTGCAAGCTTAACTCCTGCTCTGACCTGCGCTCTCGAATTTCCCGGACAACCGAACCCTAACCCCATTTTAGTCTACAACACTAGGTCTGCGATTGCCAGAACTTTTGCCACATCATGGTTCAGATGAAGACCGTCCCATCAGATGAAGACTTGCCCCATCTCTTTTTCCACTGTACCGTTGCCAATGTCCCATTAATGCAAACTCATTTCTCCCACTCCAATCTCTAAGCCAGGCATTTACCTGGTCATCTTTAATATCCTCCTATCAATTCGCTCGTGGCTCAGGTAGTAATCTAGAGATAATTATTTTTTGGTTCTGCTTTTTAGTTAGGCTTAGCATCTAAGAAAGGTATCTGTCCTTTGACTGGAATTTCTTCATCATCGTCGTCTCTGTCTCTCTCTCTCCCCTCTCCCATCCAAGGACTGTCGCTCTCCTTGCCCGTCAGACCCTACGTCATCCCCTACATCTCTCAGACATGTCAGTCCCAAATTTCTCTCAAGGGAGCTATGTGTATTTTGATACGTGTTTATCAGTCATCCCCATCGCATTGGGATACTTCTGTACTGACTTATGCCTTTCAGT
>NW_025173979.1:0-1899 GCF_004010195.1 Chiloscyllium plagiosum | reverse complement strand
TACATACATAGAATAATTTAAAAAAACCAACCCCAAGGAGGGGAGAAAATTGTTAAATAGCGAACAAATAAATAAATCCCTCTCCCCACCCCCCAAGATAATATTAAACCGTAAGGTAAGAAAAAAGAAAAAGGGGGGGGAAATAAACCGGAGTGGGGGAAAGGAAAACCAACATCCATTGTCTCTCACAATTTATCTAAGAGAGTCCAAAAATTCCTTAGCCTTTTCTGGCGATCCGAAGTTATACACGGATCCTTCATGGTTAAAGCATAGCGTCGCTGGGAAGCGTAAGGAGTACTGAATATTTCAGTCCCTTAAACACTTCTTCTCCTCATCGAATGCCTTCCTCTTTTGGACCAGAGCTGGGGAAAAGTCCTGGAATAACATAATCTTGGATCCTTTATAGATCATTGCTTGGGAATCTTTTCCAAGATTTCTAGAGGCTTCTAGGAGTATCTGCCTCTCCTTGTAGCTCTGCAGCCAGAACAGGACCGGGCGGGGGCGCTGGTTCGAGCCAGGCCTGCGTATTGCTAGCCGGTAGGCCCATTCCACCCTTACCTGGCGTGATCCAGTCTCCAGATTTAAAAGCTGTGGCAGCCACTGCTCGAGAAACGCTGTAAGCAGGCCTTCCTCTTCCTGTTCGGGAAGGCCCAGCAAACGAATATTTTTTCGGCGACCTCGATTATTGAGGTCATCAATATGATTCTCTAAGGACTCGCTGTTCGAAAGTCTGGACCTGATCCACGGCCAATTGCGCTGTGGTTTCGGAGGTCGCAGCCTTTAGCTCCGCCCCTCCGACTCGGTGCTCGATTTCTTTAATGTCTCGGTCGTGCTTTTGCAGCGCGGCCGAGAGTGAGTCCCATCGATTTTGGGATTCTTCAATGAAAGCATCGATCTTCGTATCCAGTTTGGAGATGATTTCCACAAGGCTTGCCACTGTAGGTAAGTCCCCCGGGGCGGCTGTGGACGCCTCTGCTGAAGCTGGAGAGGGTGGGGGAGGGGTTCCTGCTTGCTGAGAGCTGCGGGCTCCCTTCCCTTTAGTCATTTTTACTAAAGATTAGATTATTTAAATTTAATACTAAGCAACTAATTAAATTAAACAGCTATTTTAAATGATTTGGTGAGTGTGGTGGGGGTGGGTGCACCACTTTGCCCAAGTCTTGGGAGGAGCACTGTAGACTCAGACTTGCTGGGTCGCCGCCATCTTGGATACCCCCGATTGAGTTTTTTGAAGAAGTAACAAAGAAGATTGATGAGGGCAGAGCAGTAGATGTGATCTACAGATAGGCCAATGGGCTGAGAAGTGGCAGATGGAGTTTAATTCAGATAAATGCAAGGTGCTGCATTTTGGGAAAGCAAATCTTAGCCAGACTTATACACCTAATATTATGGTCCTAGGGAGTGTTGCTGAACAAAGAGACCTTGGAGTGCAGGTTGATAGCTCCTTGAAAGTGGAGTCGCAGGTAAACAGGACAGTGAAGAAGGCGTTTGGTATGCTTTCCTTTATTGGTCAGAGTATTTAATACAGAGTTGGGAGGTAATGTTGCGGCTGTACAGGACATTGGTTAGGCCACTTTTGGAATATTGCGTGCAATTCTGGTCTCCTTCTTATCGGAAAGATGTTGTGAAACTGGAAAGTGTTCAGAAAAGATTTACAAGGATGTTGCCTGGATTGGAGGATTTGAACTATGGGGAGAGGCTGAACAGGCTGGGGGCTGTTTTCTCTGGAGCATCGGAGGCTGAGGGGTGACGTTATAGAGGTTTACAAAATTATGAGGGGCATGGATAGGATAAATAGGCAAAATCTTTTCCCTGGGGTCAGGGAGTCCAGAACTAGAGGGCATAGGTTTAGGGTGAGAGGTGAAAGATACAAAAAAGACTTACGGGCAACTTTTTCAC
>NW_025173978.1:0-1899 GCF_004010195.1 Chiloscyllium plagiosum | reverse complement strand
GGCCTTGTTAGTCAAGGATAGTATAACGGTGTCTGAGAGAATTTTTGATGAGGACTCGTCTACTGAGGTGGTGTGGGCTGAGGTTAGAAACAGGATAGGAGGTCACACTGCTTGGAGTTTTTTTATAGGCCTCAACAAAGTTCCAGAGAGGTGGAAGAGAGGATCAGTAAAACTATCCTGAGTTGGATTGAAAGGAATAGGGTGGTCATTATGGGGGACTTTAACTTCCCCAATATTGACTGGAAATGTTATAGTACGTCGGATGGATCAGTTTTTGTCCAATGTGTACAGGAGAGTTTCCTGACACCGTATGTCGAAGGGTTGACAAGAGAGGAGGTCACACTGGATCTGGTGCTTGGTAATGAACCAGGCCAGGTGTTTAATTTAGTTGTAGGTAAGCATTTTGGAGAGAGTGACCATAATTCAGTTATGTTTAGTTTAGCGATGGAAAGGGATAGGTACATGCCACAGATCAAGAGTTACCGATGGGGCAAGGGCAATTATAATGCGATTAGGAAAGAATTAGGATGCATAGAATGGGGTAACAAAATGCAGTCAATCGAAATGTGGAGCTGGTTTAAGGAACAGATATTGCGTGTCCTTGATAGGTATGTCCCTGCCAGGCAGGGAGGAAGTGATAAGGTAAGGGAACCGTGGTTTACTACAGAAATTGCATCTCTTGTTAAGAAGAAGAAGGAGGCTTATGTGTTGATGAGGCAAGATGGTTCAGATGAGACGATGGAGAGTTACAGCTAGGAAGGATTTAAAGACAGTGTTAAGAAGAGCAAAAAGAGGACACGAGCAGTCTTTAGCAAATCTAATAAAGGAGAACCCTAAAGCTTTCTATAGACATGTGAGGAATAAAAGGATGATTAGGGTAGGAATAGGGCCAGTCAAAGACAGAAGTGGGAAGTTGAGTCTGGACCCTGTAGAGATCAGAGAGGTGCGAAATGAACATTTCTCATCGGTGTTCACTCAGGAAAAGGTGAATATTGTAGAGGAGAAGAATGAGATACAAGATTTTAGACTAGAAAAGATCGAGGCTAGCTACGCACAGGTGTTATCAATTCTAGAAGGAGTGAAAGTAGACAAGTCCCCTGGGCCAGATGGGATTTATCTGAGGATTCTCTGGGAAGCTAGGGAGGAGATAGCAGAGCCATTGGCTTTGATATTTGAGTCATCATTGTCTACAGGTTTAGTACCTGAGGATTGGAGAATTGCAAATGTTGTGCCATTGTTCAAGAAGGGCAGCAGAGATGACCCAGGTTATTATAGACCCAGTGAGCCATACTTCTGTTGTAGGAAAGGTTTTGGAAAGGATTGTAAGAGATAAGATTTATAATCATCTAGCAAGCAACAATTTGATTTCAGATAGTCAACATGGTTTCGTCAAGGGCAGGTCGTGTCTTACAAACCTCATTGAGTTTTTTGAGAAGGTCACCAAGCATGTAGATGAGGGTAGGGCAGTTGACGTGGTATACATGGACTTCAGTAAAGCCTTTGATAAGGTTCCACATAGTAGGCTGATGGAAAAAATGCAGAGGTGTGGAATTGAGGATGATTTAGCAGTTTGGATTAGAAAGTGGCTTTCTGGAAGAAGGCAGCGAGTGGTGGTTGATGGAAAATTTTCAGTCTGGAGTCCAATTACTAGTGGTGTGCCGCAAGGATCTATTTTGGGACCACTGCTGTTTGTCATTTTTATAAATGACACTGCTGTTTGTCATTTTTATAAATGACTTAGATGCAGGCATAGGTGGATGGATTAATACATTTACAGATGACACTAAAGTCGGTGGAGTAGTGGACAGTTTGGAAGAATGTTACAGGTTGCAGGGGGACTTAGATAAACTGCAGAATTTGGCTGACAGGTGGCAAGTGAAGTTCAATGCAGCTAAATGT
>NW_025173977.1:0-1898 GCF_004010195.1 Chiloscyllium plagiosum | reverse complement strand
CACAACCTGGATTGAATACAGTGTGAGCCGAACGAGACCAGATAACCGTTGAAGACGGTATACTAATGTGGGGAGCAAGTGTATTTCTCCCAAGCAAAGGTCACTGTCAAATACTGTCAGAATTGCACTAGGGGCAGTACCCAGAGTGCCAACAAGGACAACAAATTCATCAAAAAGTGTATAATCGTCATTGGACTGGACAGGTAGAGCCTGGACTCAGTTACACATGGAATGTGCCAATCTAGTCGTGGGATCGATACTTAAAATCTTTGTGCACACGAAGTGGTTGGATATGCATAAGGTCATAAGTGGGGACAACGATTAGAAAGTTGTCAGCTACTCACGTCTCGACATATTGGTCACAGATAACGGGCATTCATTTGCCAGCAGGGAGTATTGAGTATTTCCGAAAGTCGAATGGCATTCGGCATGCAATGACAGCTAAATCCAATTTCCGATAATCTGGTTGAAAAAAAAGTCCAAACATTGAACACAAGGTTAAAAATGCAGCCTATAATTTCACTGGTCCCAAACTGTCCCAATTTCTTTTAGATTATAGAAACAACTCTCACACAACTGCAGGGACAGCTCCACCAGAGTTGCTAATGTGGGGAGGAATCTACATCATGTTAAATCTCATCTTCCCAGACCTTGTGGGGAAGGTTACACAGCATATAGATGCCAACGCCAGCTACAAAACTCTTTTCACGAGAGACAGTTACCTCATGGAACAAAATCTGCTGTTAAAACCGTGGGAATAGCCCTGTATGGGTAAGGTGCATTGTCGAAGTGAGGACAAATCCCGTGCTTTACAATGCTTGGGTTGGAGAGGCGGTCCTGAACAAATGTGAGGATCACATGATAACTGTAACCTCACAAGTTGCCAGGCGCATTAAATACCCAGCGCCTCAGAACACCTGGTAAAGCTATCTGAATGTGTGGGTTCACTCTGACCTCTCAGCGTGGAAGAATCCTCTGAAGGTAAGGAGGAGACAGCTGATGTTGCAGTATTATCACTGTTGCTATCTGTGGAAGAACGTAAATATTTTCTGAGATGGAAAAGATAGGTAGCACATGCCGACATTAGCTAAGCCAGAGTCTGAGTTAGTGGACCTATTGGGTAATGCCTCAGAACTTGTTACAGGTTAAGGAATGGGCCTATGTCTCAGGACTTCGATCGCGATGGAATTAATGATTGGAATGGGGTCAGGCAGGAAAGCACATTAATATAATTTCCCACATTGTGACTCTTAATCTGGTCCAGTCAGGGAGACCTGACTGGCAGGTTTGTCAAGGAGTCTCCAACAGTCGAGGAGCTGTCTCTGGGAAGGCTAGGTTAGTGTCATATACTGCACGTCTGTAAATTCTTTAAATGCATCCCACAGCGTATTACACGCAAGGAGATCGTCAATACCCAATCTTGGATGAAACAGAGAAGGCTGTGCTCCAGCACAAGACAGAGGCTGCAGCTTCAAATGATATTCCCACTGAGGCATAGAAGTGAAGAGGCACTGAGATCCCTGTGCAGCTGCCTTTTCTGGAAGGAGGACAACATACCAGGTCCCAGATGCCAAAGTCAGGAGTACTTTCAACTAACGGACATGCCAGACTGTTGTACATACATGGGAGTGTCCCTGATGTTGACCACTGGACAACTCATCGCCAAGGTCCTTTTCAATTGCCTCCTCCTTATGGCCGCTGAACTCCCTCCGGAGTTTCAGTGTGACTTACAGCCACAGAAGGGCACATTGAGCATGGTTTTCACGTTTGTATATGGGCTTCCTGGAGCTTACAAAGCCCTTTGGCACTATCAATCAGAAAGCATTTGTGCAGCATTCGTCTCCGCTTTCGATGCAGCATGAAGATTGTCACAGTCTGTCACCTGATCCACAGCAACA
>NW_025173976.1:0-1898 GCF_004010195.1 Chiloscyllium plagiosum | reverse complement strand
TATAGGGATAGGTGGATTAGCCAAGGCAAATTCAGGGTTATAGGTGAAGGTGGATTAGACATGGGAAATGCAGGGTTATACGGATAGGTGGTTGAGCCATGGGAAATGCAGGGTTATAGGGGTAGGTGGATTAGCCAGGCAACATGCAGGGTTTTAGGGGTAGGTGGATTAGCCATGGGATATACAGTATTATAGGGATAGGTGGATTAGCCATGGGAAATGCAGGTTTATAGGGATAGGTGGATTAGCCATGGGAAATGCAAGGTTATAAGGATAGGTGGATTTGCCATGGGTAATGCAGGGTTATAGGGGTAGGTGGATTACCCATGGGATATGCAGTGTTTTTGGGATAGGTGGATTAGCCGTGCGAAATGCAGGATTATAGGGATAGCTGGATTATCCATGGGAAATGCAGGTCTATAGGGGTAGGTGGATTAGACATGGGAAATGCAGGGTAATAGGGTTAGGTGGATTAGCCATGGGAAATGCAGAGTTATAGGGATAGGTGTATTGGCCATGGGAAATGCATGGTTTTCGGGATAGCTGGATTAGCCATGGGAAATGCTGAGTTATAGGGTTAGGTGGATTAACTGTGGGAAATGCAGGGTTATAGGCATACGTGGATTAGCCATGGAAAATGCAGGGTTATTGGGTAGGTGGATTATCCAATGGAAATGCAGGTCTATAGAGGTAGGTGGATAAGCCTTGGGAAATGCATTGTTACAGGGATAGGTGGATTAGCCATGGGAAATGTCGGGTTATTGGCCTAGGCAGATTAGCTACGGAAAATTCACAGTTATAGGGGAAGTTGGATTAGCCATGGGAAATGCAGGATTATCGGGATAGGTGGATTAGCCATGGGAAATGCAGGGTGATTGGCGTAGGCGGATTAGCTACGGAAAATGCACGGTTATAGGGGTAGGTGGATTAGCCATGGTTAATGCTGGGTTATTGGGGTATGTGGATTGGCCATGGGAAATGCAGGATTATAGGGAGAGGTGGATTGGCCATGGGATATGCAGGGTTATAGGGATAGGTGGATTAGCCATGGGAAATGCAGGGATATGGGGAGAGGTGGATTAGAAATTGGAAATGCTGGGTTATAGGGATAGGTGGATTAGCCATGGGAAATGCAGGGTTATTGGCGAAGGAGGGTTAGCCATGGGAAATGCATGGTTATAGGAATAGGTGGATTAGCCAAGGCAAATTCAGGGTTATAGGTGAAGGTGGATTAGACATGGGAAATGCAGGGTTATACAGATAGGTGGTTGAGCCATGGGAAATGCAGGGTTATAGGGGTAGGTGGATTAGCCAGGCAAAATGCAGGGTTATAGGGGTAGGTGGATTAGCCATGGGATATACAGTATTATAGAGATAGGTGGATTAGCCATGGGAAATGCAGGTTTATAGGGATAGGTGGATTAGCCATGGGAAATGCAAGGTTATAAGGATAGGTGGATTTGCCATGGGTAATGCAGGGTTATAGGGGTAGGTGGATAAGCCATGGGAAATGCAGGGTTATGGGGAGAGATGGATTAGACATTGGAAATGCAGGGTTATAGGGATAGGTGCATTAGCCAGGGAAAATGCAGGGTTATCGGGATAGGTGGATTAGCCATGGCAAATTCAGGGTTATAGGTGAAGGTGGATTAGCCATGGGAAATGCAGGTTTATAGCGGTGTGTGGATTAGTCATGGGAAATGCTGTGTTATATGGATAGGTGGATTAGCCATTGGAAATGCAGGGTTATAGGGATCGGTAGATTAGCCATGGGAAATGCATTGTTACAGGGATACGTGAGATTAGCCATGGGAAATGCATTGTTACAGGGATACGTGGATTAGTCATGGGAAATGCAGGGTTACAGGGGTAGGTGGATAAGCCATGCGATATGCAGT
>NW_025173975.1:0-1898 GCF_004010195.1 Chiloscyllium plagiosum | reverse complement strand
TTCCTGAGCAATTTCACGTGATGTTCTTTAATTTCTCAATAATGCTGAATGACAATGATCTACTTGAAAGAGAAAGTTAATGCATTGAATGGCCGCAAATGTCTGAGTTGGGTAGGATAACGAGTACAGTTGCACTACAGTGTAGTGGTCGTCACGCTTGCCTCATGCGCAAATGTATCTGACTCAAGTCCCCACAGGAACACACATGTTCCGTTGTTAATAGTGGTAGCTTTTGGGATTGGCGTGAAGGGAGATTTCGTCCTCGTTGATCTCATCAGCAAACCTCGCTTTGAATTTGCTCGCGCATATCTGCTGCAGTGCTGACAGGGAATACAATTCCGATTAATTGTTGAGTGAAACTTCGTTAAATTTCTCTCCTCGCTGGTCCTGAATATGTACCACTGTGTGTGGCACCGATGGACATTCTATTTTACGAGCGCAGTTGCTGGGCACTGACATTTCTGTAACAGCAATACTGCATTTCGCATGCGTGCAAAAGTGGCCCAGTTCAGAGATAAGGAGAACCCGCAGTGAATACTGGATTACTGGTATACACCCTCTTCCAACTGATTCCCAAAGTAGGCTCTCTATGACCTCATTGGGATGCTGTGTGCTGTTTGCCAACGTGTGTGAATAAAAACCAGAAATCCTCAATCATGCTTTGGAGCAGTTCACATGTTCAAGAGTTTTAAGCACCGGCTTTGTTTGCAGCTCATTCAGTCAACAACCTGAATGTGTGGATTTACAGTCTCAGTTGAACCTCTTAACTCGCGCTCTCATACAGTTACTAATGTTAACTTGTGCTCTGAAATCTAAGCCGTGTGGGAACTGAAGCAGTGGAAATGACAGCCAGGCTGCTGAATGACATTGTATCCATTTTATTTTCATTCACGTCACAGAGGAGCAGGAATGTCTAAACTGAGAGGGATAGGAAAGTGGACCACATGCAGCTCTGGTGAAATAGGTAAAAACCAGGAATGCAGATGCTGGAAACCAGAGTCGAGATTAGAGTGGTGCTACAATAGCACAGCAGGTCATGCAGCATCCGAGGAGCTGCCCTGCTCTTCCGATGCTGCCTGACCTGCTGTGCTTTTTCAGCACCACTCTAATCTAAGTTCTGGTGAAATACCTACTTTCTGATTCAGTCAGCAACAAGAGACGTGAAGGTGACTCAGGCGTGATTCTGTGGTGCCAGTGTTGGAATGGGCTGGAAAAATTTAAAAGTCACCTTTCAGGCAAACGTACTTCATCAGGCCCAAAACGTCGATTTTCCTGTTCCTCGGATTCTGTCTGACTTGCTGTGTTTTTCTAGCACTACTCTTATTTTGTCTCTAATCTCCAGTATCTGCAGTACCCACTTGCACCAAGCTAAAAGTCGCATAATACCAGGTTAGAGTCCAACAGTTTTATTTGGGATCACTAGCTTTCGAACAACTGCTTCATCATCAGGAAGTTGTCACCTGATGAAGAACAGCACTTCGAAAGCTAGTGCCTCCAAATGAAGCAGTTGTACTATAACATGGTGTTGCGTGATTTTCAGCTGTGACTCAGACGGGAGAACATTTCACACCTTGAATAAAAGAGCATCACGTGCAGTTTGTAGTTCTTTGAGACCTTGCAATGACTTTTACCTTCAGTGAATACGCATAGACACTGCCTTTTGTACATCTCTCAGTAAGCACCGTGGGATTTAGTAACATTTAGTGAGTCGATTGCATTCGGTTCCCACATTGTTTTCCAACTCAGCTGGCAACCATGTGACAATTGATCGTGCTCTGATGTGGAAAGCTGCGCAGGAAAACGCCTGGTTAAGGGCATAGATCAGGAAAATACCAATTTGTACCAGCTCCTTATCCAACAACCTTGAAATGTGAGCTCTCCTTCTCGGATTCTGCTGC
>NW_025173974.1:0-1898 GCF_004010195.1 Chiloscyllium plagiosum | reverse complement strand
GGTATTAACGGAGTACTATCTGAGGTACTGAGGCAGCACTATCTGAGGTATTGAGGGCACACTTTCTGAGGTATTAAGGGAGTACTATCTGAGGTACTGAGGGCGAACTATCTGAAGTAGAGAGGGAGCACTATCTGAGATATTGAGGGAACACTTTCTGAGTTATTAAGGGTGTACTATCTGAGGAACTGAGGGAGAACTATCTGAGATACTGAGAAAGCACTCTCTGAGGTACTGTGGAAGCACTATCTGAGATACTGAGGGAGCACGTTCTGAGGTATTGAGGGAGCACTATCTGAGGTACTGAGGGATCACATTTTGAGATATTGAGGGAGCTACTTCTGATGCACTGAGGGAGACATATCTGAGGTATTGAGGGAACACTTTCTGAGCTATTGAGGGAGCACTTTCTCAGGTACTGAGGGAACACTTTCGAAGGTACTGAGGGAGCACTTTTTAAGGTACTGAGAGAGCTTTTGAGGGAGCACTGTCTGAGGTACTGAGGGAGAACTGTCTGAGATACTGAGGGAGCACTATCAGATGTATTGAGGGAGCACTATCTGAGGAATTGAGAGAGCATTATCTGAGGTACTGAGGGAGAACTATCTGAGCTATTGAGGGAGCAATTTCTGAGTTATTGAGGGAGCACTTTCTGAGGTACTGAGGGAGCACTGTCTGAGGTATTGAATGAGCACTTTCTAAGGTACTGAGGGAGCACTTTCTGAAGTACTGAGTGAGCACTTTCTGAGGAATTGAGGGAGCAGTATCTGAGGAATTGAGCGAGCAATATCTGAGCAACTGAGGGAGAACTATCAGAGGTACTGAGGTAGAAGTATCTGAAGCATTGAGGGAGCACTATCTGAGGTATTGAGGGAGAACTATCTAATATATTGAGGCAGAACTATCTGAGCTATTGAGGGAGCACTTTCTGAGACATTGAGGGAGACATACCTGAGGTATTGAGGGAGCACTTTCTGTGGTATTGATGGATCACTTTCAGAGGAATTGAGGGAGCACTTTCTGAGGTACTGTGGGAGCAATTTCTGAGGTACTGAGAGAGCAACGTTTGAGGTATTGGGGAGCACTGTCTGAGGTACTGAGGGTGCACTTTCTGAGGTATTGAGGGAGCACTTTCTGAGGCACTGCGGGTGCACTTTCTGAGGTACTGAGGAAGAACTATCTGCGATACTAAGGAAGCACTATCTGAGGTATTGAGGCAGCACTATCTGAGGTACTGAGGGAGCACTTTTTGAGATATTGAGGGAGCAATTTCTGAGGTATTAAGGGATTACTATCTGAAGTAATGAGGGAGAACTATCTGTGGTACTGAGGGAGCACTGTCTGAGGTATTGAGAGAGCACATTCTGAGGTATTAAGGGAGTACTATCTGAGGTACTGAGGGAGAACTATCTGAGGTACTGAGGGAGCACTATCTGAATTATTGAGGGATTATTTTTGAGATATTGAGGAAGCGTTTTCTGAGGTACTGAGGGAGTTCTATCTGAGGTACTGAGGGAGCACTATCTGATGTATTGAGGGTTCATTTTTGAGATATTGAGGGAGCATTTTCTGAGGTACTGAGGGAGCACTATCTGAGGTACTGAGGGAGCAACTTTTGAGATATTGAGGGAGCTCTTTCTGAGGTACTGAGGGAGTACTTTCTAAGATACTGAGAGAGCACTTACTGAGATATTGAGCGAGCACTGTCTGAGACATTGAGGGAGCACTTTCTGAGGTATTGAGGGAGCACTATCTGATGTATTGAGGGAGCATTATATGAGCTTTTGAGGGAGAAATATCTGAGATATTGAGGGAGCAATTTCTGTGCTATTGAGGGAGCACTTTCTGTGCTATTGAGGAAGCTGTTTCAGAGGTATTGAGGGAGCACTTTCTGAGGT
>NW_025173973.1:0-1898 GCF_004010195.1 Chiloscyllium plagiosum | reverse complement strand
AGTTACAGACTGGAATCTAATCGAGGGGTTCAGGATGGGTTGTATACAGAATAACAGATACTCAGGAGTGAGTTACAGACTGTAATCTAATCGAGGGGTTCAGGGTGGGTTATATACAGAATAACAGGTACCCAGGAGTGACTTGCAGATTGTAATCTAATCACAGGGTTCAGGGTGGGTTATATACAGAATAACAGATTCCCGGGACTGAGTTACGACTGGAATTTAATTGACAATTTCAGTGTGGGTTATATACAGAATAACAGATACCCGAGGGATTTGGGGTGGTTTATATTGAGATTAATAAAACTCCGGGACTGAGTTGCAGCCTGGAATTAAATCGAGGGGTTTATATCGATGTGTTATATAACTAATAACACATTCCCGAGAGTGAGTTACAGACTGGTACCTATTCCAAGGGTTTGGGATGGTTTATATAAAGAATAACAGATACCCGGGAGTGAGTTAAAGACTGGAATCTAAACTAGGGCTATGGTTTTATATAATAAAGGTAACAAGTAGTGAGTTAAAGATTAGAATCTAATCAATAGGTTCAGGGTGGGTTGTTAATAGAATAACAGATACCCCGGGAGTGAGTTATGTCTGGAATCTGATCGAGGAGTTCAGGGTGGGTTATATACAGAATAACAGATACCCGGAAGTGAGTTACAGACTGGAATCTGATCAAGGAGTTCAGGGTGGGTTGTATACAGAATAACAGATACCCGGAAGTGAGTTACAGCCTGGAATCTAATCGGGGGTTCAGGGTGGGTTATATACAGAATAACAGATACCCGGGAGTGCGTTACAGACTGTAATCTAATCGAGGGGTTCAGGGGTGGGTTATATACACAATAACTGATACCCGGGAGTGAGTTACAGACAGGAATCTAATCGAGGGGTTCAGGGTGGGTTATATACAGAATAACAGATACCCGGGAGTGCGTTACAGACTGTAATTTAATCGAGGGGTTCAGGGATGGGTTATATACACAATCACTGATACCCGGGGAGTGAGTTACAGACTGGAATCTAATCGAGGGGGTCAGGGTGGGTTATATACAGAATCAAGAGACCTGGGAATGAATACAGTTTGGAATGTCATTGAGGGTTTCAGTGTGGCTTATATACTGAATAAAACTATCCAGGAATGAGTTACAGACTGGAATCTAAACTAGGGGTTAGGGGCTGATTTTATATAATAAAGGTAACAAGTAGTGAGTTAAAGATTGGAATCTAATCAATAGGTTCAGGGTGGGTCGTTAATAGAATAACAGATACCCCGGGAGTGAGTTATGTCTGGAATCTAATCAAGGGGTTCAGGGTGGGATATATACAGAATAACAGATACCCGGGAGTGAGTTACAGACTGGTATCTAATAGAGGGGTTCAGGGTGGGTTATATACAGAATAACAGATACCCCGGGAGTGAGTTACAGACTGGAATCTAATCGAGGGGCTCAGGGTGGGATATATACAGAATAACAGATACCCGGGAGTGAGTTACAGACTGTAATCTAATCGAGGGGTTCAGTGTGGGATATATACAGAATGACAGATAGCCGGGAGTGAGTTACAGACTGATATCTAATAGAGGGGTTCAGGGTGGGATATATACAGAATAACAGATACCCGGGAGTGAGTTCCAGACTGGAATCTAATAGAGGGGTTCAGGATGGGTTATATACAGAATAACAGATACCCGGGAGTGAGTTACAGACTGGAATCTAATCGAGGGGTTCAGGGTGGGATATATACAGAATGACAGATAGCCGGGAGTGAGTTACAGACTTGGGATATATACAGAATGACAGATAGCCGGGAGTGAGTTACAGACTGATATCTAATAGAGGGGTTCAGGGTGGGATATATACAGAATAACAGATACCCGGGAGTGA
>NW_025173972.1:0-1898 GCF_004010195.1 Chiloscyllium plagiosum | reverse complement strand
AATGTCTGAGGAAGCTCACAGCACAACCTCCAGCAAACCATCCCCAGCCCCTCCATAAGCTTTCCATAACAGGAGTCAGTCAGAAGCCCCTCAGCTCCAAGTTAGAGACCAGGTCATTGATAATAATACTCGAGGGGTTTCCTCATGTTATGAACCGCACAATCATCTGAGAAGGACAAACACAGGCTTTCAGTGGTCAGGCACAGACCAAGTTTCAAAGACATGTCTCCAAGCTGCTGGGACTCCCTTTCCAACTTGGAGCAACAGCACGTCACATAACATTTCATTGTTTCTGAGCTTCACAATGCCAGCACACGATACACTCGGAAGCCAAAAAGCAACACCAGGGAAAGGTACAGAAAAACAAACAATTAATTAATTGATAACATGTTGTGAAAATATGGATAAGGAGACGGGGAAGAGGAGTAACTGGAGAAGTGAGACAATGGTGGGTCCAATCACAAGAATTAGAGCATTCAATAAAAATATTGCCAGATCAGTTGAAATGATTAGTTACATCAAGTTGTGAATCTGCCTCACAGAACCATCCCAGACACCATAAACTGGGACAAGGGACCAGCCAGAACGGAGAGCTATGCACGCTATGCTAGTGGAGTACTCTATAAACGGGACTACCTGCCAAGCATGGGGACAATTGCAAACCTTTGCCAATATATTGCTACTATGCTTGCACTACAGAAATGTCTTGAATGGGAAGATTTGTAACCCATGCAGTGAGTGACAGTAATTGGGCTCCCACAAATGTATGGCTCTGTATTTCCACTGCCGAAATATAAGGCAAGACATTGTGTGTGTGTGTATATGTTGGTGGCAGTAGATATGAAAAATAGTATTTGAGAGAGAATAAACATAGAGGAAATCAGTTTAAATGTGAACACTGACAGGGCTTTGTGTCATTAACCGAGGGAGACTGAGGACCGTGTCAGAGACAGAGGTGACGATGTGCTTGTGAATATTAAAGTAAAGGCATTGCCAGACCCAACAACAATATTAAGCAATCCGTACAGGAATGATGAGATTTTGGTCTGCGTTTAGATACAAGCTATGCAATACCGACTCATATTTGGTTAAGCAGCAGCAGATTATTGGCTTTATTAAGACTGTGTTTCAAAGCTGAAGTTTCAAAGAGCAGATAGGATGAACCAGTGAAGTATATTCTGGAGATGGCAATAGTTAAAGTTAGGAATGGCCAGGATATGGTGTCAGTAATCAGCTTGTGGCCAAAGGGATCACCATAGTTGTGACTCGTTTGTTTCATCCTCAGTTATTGGCCAGGGATGACATGGTGTCAGAGGAAGGGAATGGAGTTTGCATCTAGAACAGAAGACAGTGACCTCCAAACTTTCAATATTTAAATTGCAAGGGCAGTGATGCAATGTATCCTGGTTCATACCTGAAATTGAGTAGATCTACCAACAAGGCCCAGTGCCAGAACTAAAGAAGGAGAGAAAGAATGAACAAGTTCACTGTTGTTTGTTGTGGTTTGGAGCATGAATACTTACAGAGTAGAGTAAATGAAAAGAACAGTAATATAGTCGCATATGGTTAATTCAAATAATAAATCGACAACGAAACTTACCAGGGACACCAACAATAACCAGGATAGGATAATAAAAACATTGAATAATGTAAAGTGCATATTTGATCCGCGATGACAACGGCCACCAATGATATGTAGAAAGAATCCAAACATAATAGGATAAACCCCTGTCCATTGTTGGAACTGTCCAGTCGAACGTTCTCAGATTCTGATTCATTGTTGTGACATTCCAGTATAACGTTCTCAGATTCTGATCCACTGTTGGAACTGTCCAGTCGAATGTTCTCAGATTCTGATCCATTGCTGTAACATTCCAGTATAACGTTCTCAGATTCTG
>NW_025173971.1:0-1898 GCF_004010195.1 Chiloscyllium plagiosum | reverse complement strand
AAAATGATTTCCCACTAACACCTCAGTCCCTTTTCCGACCTTGTTTCCCAAGGAAAGGTCAGGTTTTGCCCTTTCTCTTTTCAGGCCATTTACATATTAATTGGAAGTTTCTGGTATGCAATTACCAAATTTCTCCCTTGCAAATGCTGAACATTAGCAGTCCCAGACTCAGTTTTGAAAATTTGAGAACCCCCATCATAACAGCCCTATTATTATGATTGATATTTGAGATCTCCTGATATATTTGTTCCTCAGTCTGACACTGGTTATTCAGGGTCAGTAGGACAATCATATCAAAATGATGACCCATACTTATTTCTCAGTTCCGCTAACATAGCTTCACTGGGTGATCCCACAGGAATATCCTGTAGCATCTCCACCTTGAAGCAATGAGCTGCCAGCCCTGCCCCTCCCTCAGCTGTGTTTCTGTAATAACTATAATATCCCATTATCATGTTCGAACTCATATCCTGCGTTCACCTTCCTTAGCTGTCAGGCTCCTTTCATTGAACTAAATGCAGTTTAATCATCAGTTTTTCCCCATTCCCTGCTATGTTCTTGCCTACCTTGTCTGTTGTAATTTATCTATTTAACTTGTGTACCAGCCTCGATCTTCTTTCCGCCTTACGACTGTTTAATATCCAACACCCTGCCAGACTAGTTTGTATTCTCTCAAGCAGCTCTTGCAATTCTCCCCACCAGGATATGCCCCCCCACCCTCCGGCTCCCTGTTCAGTTGTCCTTCCCACCCTGTCAACGTGTGCTGACACCTGCAAGGATCTATGCACTTATCCACCAAGGTCCCTGTGTTCCTTGGTACTCCGCAAGGACCGACCATTCATTATGTCTGTCCCTTGTTTATCATACCTCCCACAGGGTAGGACATCACTTAGATCACCAATAATCTCTGATCAGATTATCATCTGATCGATATTGGACTGTAGCTGGAGACCATCCTCCTCATTGTAAACAACATCCTGACCTTTCATGTCATCTGCAAACCGACTAATGATATCTTCTGCTTTCACTTCGGAGTTATTATTCCACAGAATAACCAGCGATGGTTCCTGCACAGATCCCTGCGGTACACCCGCTGGTGAAAGAATTTCAAACACGAAGAAGTCTATCCACCAATTTTGTTTCCAATTTGCCAAATTGCATTGAATCCCTGGGGCTGTTTCCTTTTGGACCAGCCTTCCATGTGGAACATTGTCAAAGGCCTTATTCAGGTCCATGTAACCCACATCATCTGTACTGCCCTACACCACTTCAAAAAACTCCACTGAATGCCTTTGACAATTTCTTCCTCTACCAAATTCGTGAAGACTCAGCCGACTCAGCCTTTGCAAATGTTGATTCAACCTCTGAATTGTTCCCAATGTCCCTCTCCCTGCTGTTAGACTATCTGCTGTGTAATTACCTGGCCTATCCCTGCTGCCCTCCTTGAACAAAGGAACCAAATGAGCTATCCTCCAGCACTTCACCTGTGGCCAACAAAGTATGAAATATATCGGCCAGGGCCCCAGCAGTCTCCTCCCTTACCTCCCATAGCAGCCTGGGTTGCATTTCATTAGACACTGGGGATTTCTCAACGTTTATGCCTGTGAAAGCAATTTAATACCTCTTCCTGATGGATCTTCGCTTGCTCTAGAGTCTTACCATCCCAACGGAAATCGCTGGCTACAATGTTTTTCTTCTGTGTGAATACAGATGGGAGGTATTCATTGAAGACCTCACCTACTTTCTCTGGCTCTGTGGCCAGATTGTCCCTTTTGGTTTCTAACAGGCCCCACGCTTTAGCTGGGAATCCTCTTCCTCTAACTATACTCATAACATACCTTGTGACATTTCCTTAACAATATTTGAACGAGGATATTGCATGCCCATTCTTTTGAACC
>NW_025173970.1:0-1898 GCF_004010195.1 Chiloscyllium plagiosum | reverse complement strand
GACATAGGGTCAGATGATGTGGAGTCTCAGTGAATGGAATTCAGGAACCACAAAGGCAAAAAAACATAATGGGAGTTATGTACAGACCTCCTAACAGTGGTTAGGACCAGGGGCGCAGCATGTACCGGGAAATAGAGAAGGCATGTCAGAAAGGCAACATCACAGTGATCCCGGGGGATTTCAATATGCAGGTGGACTGGGTAAATAATTTTGCCAGTGGATCCAAAGAAAGGGAATTCGTGGAATGCTTACAGGACGGCTTTTTAGAAAGCTTGTCATGGAGCCCATAAGGGATCAGGCTATTCTGGACCTAGTGCTATGTAATGAACCAGACGTTATAAAAGATCTTAAAGTTAAGGAACACTGAGGAAGCAGTGATCATAATATGGTAGAGTTCAGTCTGCAGTTTGAAAGAGAGAAGGCAAAATCGGATGTAATGGTATTACAGTTAAATAAAGGTTAAATACAGTTAAATGAGGGCATGAGAAAGGAACTGACGAAAATCGACTGGAAGCAGAGTCTAGCGGGGAAGACAGTAAACCAGAAATGGCAGGATTTTGTGGGTATAATAGAGGACACAGTACAGAGGCTCATCCCCAAGAAAATAAAGATAATCCGGGGAGGGATGAGACAGCCATCACTGACTAAGGAAGTCGGGAAATGTACCAAAGAAAAAGAGAGATCCTATATAGTGGCCAAGAGCACAGGGAAATCAGAAGATTGGGAAGGCTACAAAAACAAACGGAGGATAATAAAGAGAGAAAAAAGGAAGGAGAGGCCAGCCAGTAATGTTAGAAATGACAATAAAAGTTTCTTTCAATACATAAGAAACAAACTTCAGGCAAACCGATGCTGGAAGGCTAGTGATGGGAGATAAGGAAATAGCTGGAGAACTTAATAAGTACTTTGCGTCAGTCTTCACAGTGGAAGACATGAGTAATATCATAACAATTAAAGGGAGACAGGGGGCTGAGTTGCGTATGGCTGCCATGACAAAAGAGAAAGTGCTAGAAAAGCTAAAAGAACTTAAAATTGATAAATCTCCTGGCCCTGATGGGCTACATCCTAGAGTTCTGAGGGAGGTGGCTGAGGAAATAGCGGAGGTATTGGTTGAGATCTTTCAAAAGTCACTGGAGTCAGGGAAAGTCCCGGATGATTGGAAGACCGCCATTTTAACCTACTTGTTCAAGAAAGGATCAAGACAAAAGATGGAAAATTAAATGCCAATTAGCCTAGCCTCGGTTGTTAGTAAAATTCTAGAATCCATTGTTAAGGATTAGATGACATTACAGTGTGGAAACAGGCCCTTCGGCCCAACAAGTCCACACCGACCCGCCGAAGCAAAACCCACCCATACCCCTACATTTACCCCTTACCTAACACTACGGGCAATTTAGTATGGCCAATTCACCTGGCCCTGCACATCTTTGTGACTGTGGGAGGAAACCGGAGCACCCGGAGGAAACCCACGCAGACATGGGGAGAACGTGCAAACTCCACACAATCAGTCGCCTGTGTCAGGATGAGGTTTCTAAATTCTTGGAAGAGCAGGGTCGGATTAGAACAAGTCTACATGGATTTATTAATGGACGGTCGTGCCTGAGAAATCTGTTAGAATTCTTTGAAGAGGTGACAAGTGGATTAGACCAGGGAAACCCAGTGGATGTGGTCTATCTAGACTTCCAAAAGGCCTTTGATATGGTGCCACACGGGAGGCTGCTGAATAAGGTGAGGGACCATGGAGTTCGAGGTGAGCTACTGGTATGGACTGAGGTTTGGCTGTCTGACAGAAGGCAGAGAGTTGGGATAAAAGGTTCTTTTACAGAATGGCAGCCGGTGAGAAGTGGTGACCCGCAGGATTCAGAGTTGGGGCCGCAGCTGTTCACGTTATATATTAA
>NW_025173969.1:0-1898 GCF_004010195.1 Chiloscyllium plagiosum | reverse complement strand
CACTCCACTCCCTGTGGAATCTCCTGTTTATTTCTTTCTTTTTTCTTTTTGTCTTCTTTCTTTTTTTTCCTAACGTAACCGCGGAAGAGGGGCAAGCAGTTGGCCCTAAATCTCCTGTTTATTTATTTTTTTTCTTTTAACCCCCACACTACCATCTAACTGCGGTAGTGCTTATTTTTTTTCCCCAGCACCCATGGTGTGTGTGTGCAGGTGTGAGACACAGTGAAAGACACAAAGTACACCAATCTTTATTCAATTTCCACCACCAGGAAGATTGGAAAACACTCGGGTGGCCAGTGACAAGCACTGCCCTTCACATCAAAGGGCAGTGCTGTGTGATCGAGGGGAGGGACTAAATCAAAATAGAATTGGAGGGAGAAATGATGCACACCACTCCCTGCGGAATTTCCTGTTTATTTATTTTTTTTTAAGTGCGGCATAGGCAAAAGACGCCATAGGTTCATCCCCTAGAGAGGGACAGCACCATCGGAGCGCGCACACACTACTGGAGTATCTCTCTCCTCCAAGGGCCGATGCCTCTTCCCCAGAGAGACAGGGGAGAATTTATGGGCCTTCCCCTCCTTGCCCGCCTTGGCGGTCATGAGGCCCGAGACCCCTCCCCTCAGCCTTTCCCGGAATACTATTGGCTTGGGGAAGGCAGTGGTCGTGGCCAGCATGGGGAGGGTCAGCCGTGTCACTTCCTACCCTGCCCCAGTTTATTTTCTTTTTTTTTCTTTTTTCGGGTGGCCAGTGACAAACACTGCGCTTCACATCAAAGGGCAGTGCTGTGTGATCAAAACAGTGAAGGGGAGGGTAGGGACTAAATCAAAATAGAATTGGAGGGAGAAATGATGCACACCACTCCCTGCGGAATCTCCTGTTTATTTCTTTCTTTTTTCTTTTTTTTTCTTTCTTTTTTTTCCGAACGTAACCGCGGAAGAGGGGCAAGCAGTTGGCCCTAAATCTCCTGTTTATTTATTTTTTTTTCTTTTAACCCCCACACTACCACCTAACTGCGGTAGTGCTTATTTTTTTTCCCCAGCACCCATGGTGTGTGTGTGCAGGTGTGAGACACAGTGGAAGACACAAAGCGCACGAATCTTTATTCAATTTCCACCACCAGGAAGATAGGAAGACACCCGGGTGGCCAGTGACAAACACTGCCCTTCACATCAAAGGGCAGTGCTGTGTGATCAAAACAGTGAAGGGGAGGGTAGGGACTAAATCAAAATAGAATTGGAGGGAGAAATGATGCACTCCACTCCGTGCGGAATCTCCTGTTTATTTATTTATTTTTTTCGTTTTTTCTCCGGGTGGCCTGCTCCTGTTTATTTATTTATTTATTTATTTATTTCTCTTTTTTATAATTTAACCCCCACACTACCACCTAAGTGCAGTAGTTCTCCTGTTTATATTTTTTTTTGTTTATTTTTTCTTTTTTTTTAGACACAAAGTGCACGAATCTTTATTCAAATTCCCACTCCTGTTTATATATTTTTCTCTTTTTTTGTTTATCTTTTTTTTCATTTTTGTTCTTTTAACCCCCACACTACCACCTAACTGCGGTAGTGCTTATTTTTTCTCCCAGCACCCATGGTGTGTGTGTGCAGGTGTGAGACACAGTGGAAGACACAAAGTTCACCAATCTTTATTCAATTTCCACCACCAGGAAGATAGGAAAACACCCGGGTGGCCAGTGACAAACACTGCCCTTCACATCAAAGGGCAGTGCTGTGTGATCAAAACAGTGAAGGGGAGGGTAGGGACGAAATCAAAATAGAATTGGAGGGAGAAATGATGCACTCCACTCCCTGCGGAATCTCCTGTTTATTTATTTCTTTTTTTTCTTTTAACCCCCACACTAACACCTAAGTGCGGTAGTGCTTATTTTATTCCCA
>NW_025173968.1:0-1898 GCF_004010195.1 Chiloscyllium plagiosum | reverse complement strand
CTTAATTGGCTGGGACTGTTTTACCTGGCGCGTTGGAGGCTGAGGCATGACTTATTAGAGGCTTTCAAAATTATAAGGGTCAAAGATATGGTAAATAGAAGTAGTCTTTTCCCTGGGGTCTGTGGGTCCAAAATTAGAGGGCATAGTTTTACGGTGAAAGGGGAAAGATATACATGAGACCCACTGGGCAACGTTTTCACACAGAGAGTAATGTGTATGGATGTGCTGCCAGAGGAAGTGGTGGAGGCTGGTACAATTGCAACATTTAAGAGGCATTTGGATGGATATACGAATAGAAAGGTTTTGGAGGGATATGGACGGGGTGATAGCAGGTATGACTTGATTAGGTTTGGATATCTGGTCAGCATGGACGAGTAGGACCAAAGGGTCTGTTTACATGCTGCGCATTTCTCTGACTCTATGACTCTATTTGATGTTGACATTATGCTCGAGTTTATCTTGATTTATGGAGGAAAAGCTGGAAACTAATGTTGAAATTTACAGGATCAAAGATGATCCGATTCAATGACTGAACAGACAAGAGGCTGAATAGAAGCTTCATCATGACAGATATGTTTTCATTATGAATCGCGCTGAAACCACAACGTGGGGAGGATTGGACTGAAGCAGTGGTGGTGATTTTCTTTCCTGGTTAAATTTTTGAATATGACTGCTATTTCTCCTGTCCTTGTTAACATCAAAACTCTGAAGCCTGAAAGCGTGAAGAACATATGGGGCTAGTGCCTGACTCAAGATCAGAACATTGTAGATTTCACTCCGCTCTAGCTCGAGGTTAACACAGGTATTTATTAATCTCACAACCTAATCTTCCTCATTGTTCTGAAGCCGAGATGAATCTTGAGCTCCTGATATGCAGACACGAGAATCTCTTTCAGTACACATCCCGGAGAACATCACAGTCAATGTTGCACAAGCGA
This sequence comes from Chiloscyllium plagiosum, assembly GCF_004010195.1. Taxonomy (NCBI): domain Eukaryota; kingdom Metazoa; phylum Chordata; class Chondrichthyes; order Orectolobiformes; family Hemiscylliidae; genus Chiloscyllium; species Chiloscyllium plagiosum. The sequence goes on along the minus strand of NW_025173968.1, from coordinate 960 downwards.
GGAAGACCAAATAGTCCCACACACTGCGAATCGGCACTTTTCAATTTCACAGAGCCATCGACCCAATCGCTGCGGCTCATAGTAATGGCAAGGAAACAAAATAAATATCTCAGTCTCATGTTGGTTCATGGAGTGCCGAGGCACCGTCTCCTTCTTTAAGAGGCTGGAACATTGACTCTGATGTTCGTGGAGACATTGATTGATTCGAAGCATTGAAAGGAATCCTATCACAGAAGCCCACGCTGTTGATGCTTAACAAAACAGCCCTTACTGGGAATTGAACGCGGGCTGCAGTGGTAAAAGTGCCAATTCAGAACCACGACACGACCAGGGACGAGTACAACGGTCGGAGGCACGTAGTCTGACAGCACTCAAATGTGTTGGACGCGTTCTGTGCAGAAATAACCGCTTCACTATCCTCATTCCATTTTCTATCTCGTTGTCTTGTATGCCTTAGCATCACGAATACAGATTGAATATCTCTGAAGGTTGTGTTGATTTCATCACAATGAGTTGCAGATCTATCCACCACCACAACTGGTAGATAAAGTTTTTACTGCTTATCTACTGAAAACTTTCTGCCTCGTACATTAAATCGACACCACTTGGCGTTTGTCCGAGAGGAAACATTTCTTTCAGCCGAACACGCCTTTATCTCTCATTGCTTTGCACATTTCAATCATGTTTCCTCACAATCACCTCTTCTCCATTGAAATTAGAACAGAAAAACTGATCGTTTCCAAAAAAAAAACAAATATGCATTGTGTCATTTTCCTGAGCCTGATGTTCCAGTGATCTCCTGAACATGTCAGTAAAAATTGCTACATGAGCACTGATCTCACAACAGCAGTATGTAAATGGATCGATTGGTTTTAAGGTCCTAATTGTGGGATTTGGTCACGTTCGCCCAACAACATTGACTGCAGTTGCACAGACTGAACAATGTCAATGCGAGTGCTT
>NW_025173967.1:0-1898 GCF_004010195.1 Chiloscyllium plagiosum | reverse complement strand
AAAGTAACACTCACTAACCTTCCAATAACAGAATGGGAGCACATCAGAAACAGGAGCAAATCGTTCAAATCCCAATCCTGCCTTGCCCTTCACTAAGATCATGGCTGATCTGTTCTAGGTCGCAAATTCTCTTTAATGCCAGATTCCTCATAGCTCTCACCTCTCTGACAAGTCAAAATTCATCTACACCACTCAGGATAGTTTCATAGAAGATAGAACATAGAACATTACAGCACAGTAAAGGCTCATCTGCCCTCGATGTTGCATCGACCTTTTCTCCTGCTCTCAGATCAGACTATCCTACATACACTACATTGTACTATCCTCCCATGTGCCTATGTAAGAGTCGCTTACATATCCCTAATATACCTGACTAAATACCACTGCTGGCAGTGCATTACACGCATCCACCAATCTCCATGTAAGGAACCGACCTCTGAGATCTCCTTGAAACTTTGCTCCAAATGATGCCCCCTCCTGACAGCCATTTCTGCCTTGGGAAAAAGTCTCTGGCTATCCTATATAGCCAGAATAGCCACTGATAAAAGCCCTAGCTCTGTCAACCTTTCTTTATAAGACCTGCCCTCCAGTCCAGGCAGCATTCTGGTAAATTTCCAATGCATTTTTTCTAAATTTTACATATCCTTCCGAGAGTTGGGTGACCAGAACTGGATACAATATGTCAAGTGTGGTCTAACCAGGGCTATATAGAACTGCAGCATAACATCGCAGCTCTTAAAAACAATCCCCCTGTTAATGAAAGCTAACACACCATTCGCCCTCTTAACAGCCCAGTCAATTTAGGTCGCAACTTTGAAGGATCTAAGGATATAGAACCCAAGTTCCACCTATTCATCCACACTGCCAAGAATCCTGCCTATAACCCTGTGTTCTGCATTCAAATTCACTTTTCCAATTTGAACTCCACACTTTTCTAATTTGAACTCCACCTGCCGCTTCTTAGCCCAGTCCCATTGCAACTTACAACAGCCCTCCACACTATGTACCACTCCATAAACATTCGTGTTATCACCAAACTTGCTAACCCACCCTTCCACTTCCTCATCCGAGTCATTTATAAAAGTCGCAACGAGCAGAAGTCCCAGAACTGATCCCTGCAGAACACCACTGGAACCTTTCAGTGATTTAGCTCCCCTAACTCTCTGTGTAAGGGAATTCCTGACTTTCACTACCCTCTGTTTAAAGAAAATATTCTCTGCTTCTACACCATGACCTATTGATATGAACAGAAGAGGGAACACATGGGCTCAGGTAGAGAGACTGGCCCTGAAGTCAAGGCAGTATTAGACTGAGGATGACATCAAGGATCCTGAGCAAAATCGCACTTAATGAGAACCGATTGTGACCTCTCCACTGTTTGGAGTCATTCACAGCACAAGGGAAGATGGTTATCACCAGCGGACATCAATCATCTCAGCCATGGGACACATTTGTAGGAGATCCTCAGGATAGCTCCCTCAGCCCAGGCATTTCCAGTCGGTCATTATAGAACAACTAGAGTATGGGGGGAGCCCATTCAGCCCATTGAGTCCTAACTGAGCAGAAGTGGGGATATTTGCAGAAGTTTACATCATGTTCAGAACAAGTTGTCCCTACTCAGCTCTTGAAGTAGTCAGTGTCCATGTGCAAACAGAACTGGACACCATTCAAGTTCATGCTTTTAAAGCCTGGATAACATCCATGTAACAGCAATGGCAGACACTGCACATTTCCCCAGTAAACGGAGGTGCACATTCAGCACCACAATCTGTGTTCACAAGAATATGGGGAAGTTATTTAGCCCATCAAACTATTGAACAGGACGCGTGGTAGCTCATTCAGTCCCTCCTACCTATTGCACAGGAAGAGAAAGAATCTGCTCACTCCCACACATCACT
>NW_025173966.1:0-1898 GCF_004010195.1 Chiloscyllium plagiosum | reverse complement strand
GAGATCTTATAGGAACCCTTCCGAAAATCCAATATATGCCGCTCCTACTGGTTCCCCATTATCCAACATCAAAGAATTCCGAAGTTTATCAAGTATGATTTCTCTATCAGAAATGCATGTTGATTCTGTCCATTGTTGCTGTTAATTTCTAAATAGCAAAAATGTCACCCTGTGTAATAGATTCCAACAGTTTCCCTACAAATGTCAAGTTAACGGGTCTACAGTTCTCCACACTATGTTTTTTTCTCTTTGTAGCTGTTTGGATCCCTTCCATTCATCTATAGTTGATCCACAATAGTTTCCGGTCTCTGCAGAATGTACAGGAAAATAAAACACAGTCATCGACAGTGCAATTAATACTACTATTGGTGATTTATTTCTGGCATTTTGATATGAAGTACATCTGTTTCAACAGACTTAGCAATGCTTAATCCAGCTCCATGTTCAAATACTACTTTGTTACTGGTATGAATTGACGTTGTCTTTAGCTCCAGAAGTCCGATATGATCACCTGGTATTACTGGGTGATTTTCTGAATCTTCATCCATGAAGACAGATGCAAAGTAACTGGTTGTTTTCTTGGCCATTTCCCTGTTCTCCACAAGGACCTCTCCTCTCCCGATTACAAATTTCCACATTTGACCTTGCTTTTATTTTGTTTCCTTTGAAATGTAGATCGCAGATTGACGCAGTGTTTGTGTTCCTGTTTGTTAGCAGGTATGTTCTCTTTTTGATTTCCTTTTCAGTTTCCTGGCTTTCCTTTTTTTAATTTCTGAGAATTCTCGGGTTTCCACAATAGATGGAATTCTTCGGAAGTCACTTCCTATGATTAACATATTTTCTAATTTGTTATGTTAACCATCACTGAGTCACTTTCTCACTCTTTGATATTTGCACCTGAAATAAATACATGTGTATTTCAGACTTTGCAGTATTTCTAAAAACTCCTGGTCCTGACCAGTTGTATTCAGGAACACAGCAGGTGGATACGAAGATAGAGAAAAAATGCGGGAGCATTGCTTGCCTCTTTTCTATCATCACTGGCCAAAGAGTGCCGTCCTGGACGACTGGAGTGTAGCGATTACTGAGCCCGTATTCAAGAAATGCTACAAAGATAAACCTGGGAACTAAAGACCAGTAATCCTAAAATCTAATGGGTAGGTTACTTTAGAAGATTTGGAGAGATTGGATATACACGCATTTGGAAAGACAGGGTATGGTTCGGAGTAAGATTAGAATGGTGCTGGAAAAGCAGAGCAGGTCAGGCAACATCCGAGGAGCAGAGAAATCGATGTTTCTGGCAAATGCTCTTCATCAAATTCAGCACCGGAGTTTGTGCAAGGGAAATCATGACTCACAATTTGTTGGAGTTCTTTGATAAAGTGACCAGCAACGTTGAGGAGGTCCGGGTGGTATGCGTAGTCTAGGTTGATTCCAGTAAGGCCTTCAGTAAGTTTCCACATGATACGTTGCTCTGGAAGGTTAGATCGCATGGAATTGAGGGAGAGCTGGCAAATTAGGTACAAAATTGCCTTGATGGTAGGAAGGAGAGATTAATACTGGAAACATGCTGCTAAGACTGGAGCCCTATGAATAGTGGAATGTCTCAAGGGTTGATGCTATTATCACTACATATTACATATATCTATGGTTTACATGAGAATGTACAGGCATGATTTGTAAGTTTGAAGACGGCACTAAAGCAAGCGGCATCATGGAGAGTGAGGAAGGTTATCAGAAATTTCAGAAATTACAGCAGTACTTTGATCAGCTGGAGAAGTGGGCTGAGAAATGGCAAATGGATTTTAATATTGATCAGTGTAAGTTCTTGCATTTTATAAAGTCAAATCAAGTTTGGAGTTTCGTGGTGAATGGTTGGGTCCTAAGGAATGTAGTGG
>NW_025173965.1:0-1898 GCF_004010195.1 Chiloscyllium plagiosum | reverse complement strand
CTCTTTTTAACTACTGTTTTAACCTGGAGATTCCTACCGCAGTTCCACAAGCACTTCTGCTTCTCATCCTCTTATTCTCATTCCTTTATTTCCAGTTTGGTGGAAATTAAGTGGTGAAGCAGGAGACACTACAGCATTCCAGGGGAATGTAGTGGTAATGGCACTGACACCACGACCTGATCACCCTCATTCTCTGCTGTCACCATTCATTGGTTGTACACCAACAGTAAATGAATCCTTGTTCTTCCTCAGCTATCATGTAATTACTTTCTTTTTATGTTGGATAAGGAATTCAACTTTAACTTCGAAAGGGTCTTTAGATTTTGCGGAAGAAATGTCTCCTTGCTTCAGGTCGAAGTGACAGACGCATTATACAGAGAATGTGAGACTCATTCGACCGATTCCAGCCAGGCGTCAGAAAGCCTCTCAGCAGTTCGAATCTCAAACTGTCTCTGACTGTCAGGCTTTTCAAAGAGCAGAAATAAGTAATGAGGGATATGGACAGCTAGAGTGTCGGAGAATGTTAAAAATGCCCAGTAGGATACAGAGAGAAATATAGAAAAACAGAGACACGTATTGAGGTAGACACTGGAAGAAACAATTCTCCATTCGACGTGACTGCTAAGTAACAGAAAGCAAAAGGAAATGTAGCCATTAAATCATAGCCTTCCACCAGCTCAGGAAAATGAAAGTAGCATGACAACTTATTAAGTTCTTTTAAGATTGTAAATTCGACATTTGTAAGCTCAAGAGTGATTTTGATAAATGCAATGATTCGACAGGTAAGATATTCATTTTCCCAACAGTATAATCTAGAAATCAATAACTAACCTGCTTCTGTCGCTCTAAGAAAATCTGTTTCTCTCTGCAGATGTTGCCAGGTGCAGCGGGTTTCTCTATCAATTCTCGTTTTTAGTTCAGATTTCCAAAACCTGCATCTTTTTGATTTTTGATAACCTGGCACAAAACCAAGCATTACCAGGATCGGACCAGTGGTCAGAAATACTGGTACCACGATATATTTGCACAATAAAACATTCATTCCCTGTCCGAAAATAGAACTAATGTCATGGCAGTTCTCGTTCCAAATCCTACCTACGAGATTACACTGAATGAAGACAGACGCTCTTGCACTTATTCTCAATGAAATGGCTTTTCCCTTTCATTCCTGATCAGTTTCACTGCAGATTGTTTTCTACTCGTCTTCAGAGTTTTGCAGAATGGAAAAGTCCATTTGGCCCATGGTGCAGTCTGGTTTAAAGACATTCATCTATTCTATTCCCAGTTTCCAGCTTTGGTCCATAACCTTATGTGTTCTGATGTTTCCAGTGCAAATGGCAGTGAGGTTCTCACTTTGATCTGAGATGACACAACAATGGGATTGAAGTTTGACATAGTCACACTGTGTTATTACCCACGTCGTGTCTTCCACAGAAAGAGACACACAAGAGTGGCAGAGTTCTCAGGATTTGACCAGCTCCTTGTGCTTCACTTCAGCTGTCCGCTCCAACATGCGAGTTCAACCGCTAAAAGGCAGCTTTTGGTTAAACCAAAGCCAGTTCTACAGACAATGAGAGACATTCTAGCTTTGAGCTAGAATTTAAAGTGGACGAAAGAAACAGTAAATTCGAAAACCCAAACCCTTCCGTTCCTGACAGACAACAGGAATGGACTAGCACGCTGCATCCTCGTGATTTTAAATGCGAACCGACAATCCCCTAACTCGACATAAAAGGCGTGTTACCAATTCCATCACTGACCCAAAGATCAGGTTTGGCTGTGACAGTTTGTCTATTTGTAATGTCAACGTCCACTTCATGGAAACAGCAATCACAAGGTGAAAAATCAGCAAATATAATCACCGCCACTGTTTCACTTGGAATTCCACACTCTGTGAA
>NW_025173964.1:0-1898 GCF_004010195.1 Chiloscyllium plagiosum | reverse complement strand
GTGTATGTTAGGGTGGATTAGCCATGCTAAATTCCCCCATAGTGTTCAGGAAAATGTAGGATAGGGTGGATTGGCCATGCTAAATTACCCATAGTGCTCAGGGATGTGTAGGTTATGGTGGATTGGCCAAGACAAATTACCCATAGTGCTCAGGGATGTGTAGGTTAGGGTGGATTGGCCATGCTAATTTACCCCATAGTGTTCAGGGATGTGCAGGTTATGGTGGATTGGCCAAGACAAATTACCCATAGTGCTCAGGGATGTGTAGGTTCAGGTGGATTGGCCATGCTAAATCACCCCATAGTGTTCAGGGATGTGCCGTATAGGTTGGATTCACCAAGCTAAATTACCCCGTAGTGGTCAGGGATGTGTAGGTTAGGGTGGATTTACCATGCTAAATTACACCATAGTGTTCAGGGATGTGCAGGTTATGGTGGATTGGCCATGCTAAATTACCCCATAGTGTTCAGGGATGTGTAGGTTCAGGTGGATTGGCCATGCTAAATTAGCCCATAGTGTTCAGGGATGTATAGGTTAGGGTGGATTGGCCATGCTAAGTGACTCCATAGTGCTCAGGGATGTGTAGGTTAGGGTGGATTGGCTATGCTAAATTACCCATAGTGCTCAGGGATATGTAGGTTAGGGTGGATTGGCCATGCTAAATGACTCCATAGTGCTCAGGGATGTGTAGGTTAGGGTGGATTGGCCATGCTAAATTGCCCAATAGCGTTCTGGGATGTGTAGGTTAGGGTGTATTGGCCATGCTAAACTACCCATAGTGTTCAGGGATGTGCAGGTTAGGGTGGATTGGCCATGCTAAATTACCCATAGTGTTCAGGGATGTGTAGGTTAGGGTGGATTGGCCATGCTAACTTTTACCATAGTTTACAGGGATGTTTCGTTCAGGGTGGATTGGCAATGCTAAAATCCCCCATCGTGTTCAGGGATGTGTAGGTTAGGGTGGATTGGCCATGCTAAATTATCCATAGTGATCAGGGATGTGTAGGTTAGGGTGGTTTCGCCTTGCTAAATTACCCATAGTGTTCAGGGATGTATAGGTTAGGTTGGATTGGCCGTGCTAAATTACCCCATAGTGTTCAGGGAAGTGTAGTTCAGGGTGGATTGGCCATGCTAAATTACCCATAGTATTCAGGGATGTGTAGGTTAGGGTGGATTGGCCATGCTAAATTACCCCATAGTGTTCAGGGATGTGTAGGTTCGGGTGGATTGACGATGCTAAATTACCCCATAGAGTTCATGGATATGCAGCTTAGGGTGGATTGGCCAAGCGAAATTACACATTGTGCTCAGGGATGTGTAGGTTAGGGTAGATTAGACATGCTAACTTACCCCATAGTATTCAGGCATGTGTAGGTTCAGGTGGATTGGCCATGCTAAATTACCCATAGTGTTCAGGGATGTGCAGGTTAGGGTGGATTGGCCATGCGAAATTACACATAGTGCTCAGGGATGTGTCGGTTAGGGTGGGTTGGCCATGCTAAATTACCCCATAGTGTTCAGGGATGTGTAGGTTAGGGTGGATTGGCCATGCTAAATTACCCCATAGTGTTCAGGGATGTGTAGGATAGGGTGGATTGGCAATGCGAAATTACCCCATAGTATTCAGGGATGTGCAGGTTATGGTGGATTGGCCATGCTAAATAACCCCATAGTTTTCAGGGAAGTGTAGGTTCAGGTGGATTGGTCATGCTAAGTTACCCATTGTGTTCAGGGATGTGTAGGTTAGTGTGGATTGGCCATGTAAAGTTAACCCACAGTGCTCAGGGATGTGTAGTTTAGGGCGGATTTGCAAGGCTAAATTACCCATAGTTCTCAGGGATGTGTAGGTTAGGGCGGATTGGCAAGGCTAAATTACCCCATAGTGCTCAGGGATGTGT
>NW_025173963.1:0-1898 GCF_004010195.1 Chiloscyllium plagiosum | reverse complement strand
CAATTCCTGTGTGCTGTGGTCCTTTGTACACTATATGTACAACAGAGTAATATGTTCAAATGCTGAGTCTGATGCCAGAATTTGTCTCTCCAGTAATGTGACAGACGCTAGCTTTGGAAAGAACCCAGCAGGCCAATATATTTAATTCCTGGTAGAAAGGGGATTAACTGAAATAAGTTGGGACACCAGAACCAAGATTTATAACACACATTCTGAAAAGAATGAGAGACAAGAGTAGGGAATCCCAGATAAGGGGGAACGTTGAGAGAAGGGGAACATATCACTTCAGATGAGGACCACATAATGTGTTAATGCTTTATAAATGTTATACATCATGTACACCATTTTTCGTTAACTGTGTCTCCGTTGTTCATTCAGAATGTGTTGTACACATATGAACAATCTTCCTTGTCTGAACACACTCTGATTAAACAGTGTGCATAAAACCATTTTTCCTCCATTTCAATCTGTCCTGTTGTCGTGTTACCTGGATACATGAACACGAGCTGGCCGCCAAAAGATATGACCCACTATCACTAGTTTCCGTACATACAGACAAAGAAGGACACCATTTTGACTGGGACTATACAAACATCCTCGGACACGCAAAACAAAGACACACACGAAAGTTCTGCGAGGCATGGCCTGCTAACCAGAAGTACATTAATAAACACATCATTTTAGATCCTATCTACCTTCCCTTGAAAAGAAGAACTGGAATTGACATCACCCAACTTAAGAAACCAAACCTACAAATGGAGAGGTGGAACTTACCACCAGTGTATCACTGGAGACTCTTACTGATGATGTTACCTAGTCATGGTGACGAAACATCCGAAAACAAATCTTCCAGCTCATCGAGTTAACCTACATACTTATAAATTGTTATTTTTCTTTTAATAGTGGAATTTGGGACTACTTTGTCATTCATGTTTTATCAGAGTACGAGGCGAGGTAAGCTTTTCTTGGTGTGTGGTTTTAATTAGCAGAGAGGTTCGAAAAAAAAACAGGTGAGAAATGCATTTAGTTTTGTTTCCTTGTGGCTAGTTAAATGAAAAGAAATGGCTTTCAAAATTACTAAAGAGGTTCTGGGGTTTAAAGATGATTCCCAAATTTGCCAAGGAGGCGTAGAAAGTCAAAAGAAGGGCAGATTTTTAGAATTAACAAGTAGATTAGAAATGAGTTTCACCAGGAACAAAAGGAAGGCTGGAATTGTAATGGAGATGGTCAAGCACTTTGGTGTATCAGAGGAAGAGGCAACTGCAGGCGAGTTTGAAAAACTTAAATTGCAACAGGAGTTAGCAGATAAAGAAAGACAGAAAGAGAAAGAGAGGAATAGAGAGGGAGAGTTTGAAATTCATAAGTTTGGAATTAGGTAAAAAATTTAAATTAGCAGGATGAAGGGAGAACGTAGGGATGTATACAACTATGTTAATATATTGCCATATTTCGGTGAGGAAAATGTCAAAATCTTTTTTATTATATTTGCAAAATTGGCCTGGCAGATGGCGTGTCCCGTGAACTTGTTCACTGCGAGTTCAGACTAAGCTGTTGGGCATAGATTGAAAGATATGTGCAGTGTTGTTACATGAGGGAGCAAGAGACTATGCAGAAATCAAACAGGCTATTTAGAGTGCTTATGGATTGGTACAAGAAGCATATGGACAGCTGTTCAGAAATATAGAGACGGAACCAGATCAGGCTGATGCTGAGTTTGAAAGAAGTAACCACAGATATTTTGAGAAATGGGTGCTGGCCTTAAAAATGGACAAGATCTGTGAGGCCCGAAGGGAGATTATTCTGCTGGAGGAGTTTAAAGACTCACTTCCAGAGATGGTAAGAATTTATGTGAATGAACAGAAAGATCAAGAAATGAGAAGCACGGCAGAAATGGAAGA
>NW_025173962.1:0-1898 GCF_004010195.1 Chiloscyllium plagiosum | reverse complement strand
ATTGACAAGTGCAGTCTCTTTCATCGAATGATGAATTAGGTTCACTAAATAAGGGAGATAGGTTTGTCCAATTGAAACAATGATTGTAGTTTGCTTCAATGATTCAATAAATGCAGTTTGTTTCATTGAATAGGCATTAAGCTTGAGCCATTGAATGAATGAGGGAAGCTCTACTCATTTAATTAAGACGTCCAGTCTTTATCATTTAATAAACAAGTGCAGGTTGGTTCATTGAATGAATGCGTTTTGCTCGTGGCGTTGAATGAATGGCCGGACCTCTACTCTTTTAACTTACACATACAGTGCATTTCGTTGAATGAATGGGTGCAGTTTGATTCACGAAGTACATGAGTCAAGTTTGTTTGATTGACTCCATTAATACTGTTTGATTCATTGATTCAATGATTCAATGAATGTAGTTTGTTTTGTTAAATCGAAACGGTGAGCTTGTCACATTGAATGAAGGAGAAAAGCTCTACTCATTGAATTAAGACGGGCAGTTTGGTTGGTGGAGTGAACGTGTGCAGTTGATTGAGACAATGTCTGAAGCTTGTGGCATTGAGCGAATGAGAGTAACTGTATTCATTAAATTGACAAATGCAGTTTGCTTCATGAACTAAATGTTTGCAATTTGTTTGATTGAATCAATGCCTTAAGCTTGTGGCATTGAACGAATGAGAGTACCTCTACACTTTGAATTAACAAGTGCAGCCTCTTTCATTGAATAAGCTTGTGCAGTTTCATTCACTAAATAAGCGTGTTAAGTTTGTTTCATAGAAACATTGAATAACGTTTGATTAAGTGAAACAATCATTAAAGTTTGAATCAATGAATCAAGAATGCATATTGTTTCTTTAAATGAAAGCTTTATACATTGAATGAAGGAGAGAAGCACTACTGATTGCATTATCATGTGCAGTCTGTTTTATTGAATGAATGAGTGCAGTAGGGTTCGATAAATAAGTGAGTTACGTTTGTTCCATTGAAACAAGGAATAAGGGATAATTCATTGAATCAATGATTGAAGTTTGATTCAATGATTTAATAAATGCAGTTTCTTACATTGAATGAAAGAGTTGAGCTTGACACATTGAATGAAGGTGAAAAGCTATACTCATTGAATTAATGTGTGCAGTCTGATTGAAACAATGTGTATCTTGTGACATTGAATGAATGAGTAACTGTTTTCATTGAATTGACAATTGCAGTTTGCTTCATGAATTAAATGTGTGCTATTTGTTTGATTGAATCAATGCCTTAAAATTGTGGCATTGAAAGAATGAGTGTACGAACAAATGAACGTCTTATCATGTGCAGTCTGTTTCATTGAATGAACGAGTCTAGTAAGATTCACTAAATAAGTGAGTTAGGTACGTTCGATTGAAACAAGGAATAAGGTTTGATTCATTGAATCAATTATTGTAGTTTGATTCAATGATTCAATGAATGCAGTTTGTTTCGATGATCGAAAGCTGAAAGCTTGACCTACTGATTGAATGAGAGTCGCTCTATTCATTGTATTGACAAGTGCAGCCTCTTTCATCGAATGATGAATTATGTTCACTAAATAAGGGAGATAGGTTTGTCCAATTGAAACAAGGAATAAGGGATGATTCTGAGAATCAATGATTGTAGTTTGCTTCAATGATTCAATAAATGCAGTTTGTTTCATTGAATAGGCATTAAGCTTGAGCCATTGAATGAATGAGGGAAGCTCTACTCATTTAATTAAGACGTGCAGTCTTTATCATTGAATAAATAAGTGCAGGTTGGTTCATTGAATGAATGCGTTTTGCTCGTGGCGTTGAATGAATGGCCGGACCTCTACTCTTTTAACTAACACATACAGTGCATTTCGTTGAATAAATGGGTGCAGTTTGATTCACGAAGTACATGAG
>NW_025173961.1:0-1898 GCF_004010195.1 Chiloscyllium plagiosum | reverse complement strand
AAAGTGCTCCCTCCAAACCTCAGATAGTTCTCCTTCAATACCGCAGATAGTTCTCCCTGAATAGCTGAGATAGTGCTCCCTCAGTACCTCAAATAGTTCTCCGTCAGTAACTCAGATAGTTCTCCCTCAATACCTCAGAAAGTGCTCCCTCAATACCTCAGATAGTTCTCCCTCAGTACCTCAGAAAGCGCCCCCTCAATAGCTCACATAGTTCTCCCTCAGTACCTCAGATAATGTTCCCTCGATTCCTCAGATAGTGCTCCCTCAGTACCTCCGAAAATGCTTCCTCAATACCTCAGAAAGTGCTCCCTCAGTACCTCAGATAGTGCTCCCTCAGTACCTCAGATAGTTCTCCCTCAATGTCTCATATAGTTCTCTCTCAATACCTCAGATAGTGCTCCCTCAATATCTCATATAGTTCATCCTCAATACCTCAGATAGTTCTCCCACAATACCTCAGAAATTCTCCCTCAATATTTCAGATAGTGCTCCCTCAATACCTTAGAAAGTGCTCCCTCAGTACCTCAGATATTTCTCTCACAGTACCTCAGATAATGGTCCCTTAATTCCTCAGATAGTGCTCCCTCAATACCTCAGAAAGTGCTCCCTCAATACCTCAGAAATTGCTCCCTCAGTACCTCAGGAAGTGCTCCCTCAATATCTCAGAAAGTTCTCCCTCAGTACCTCAGAAAGTGCTCCCCCAATACTGAAGAAAGTGTTCCCTCAATATCTCTGAAAGTGCTCCCTCTGTACTTCAGATAATGCGCCCTCAGTACCTCCGAAAGTGCTCCCTCAATACCTCAGAAAGCGCCCCCTCAATAGCTCACATAGTTCTTCCTCAGTACCTCAGGTAATGTTCCCTCAATTCATCAGATAGTGCTCCCTCAGTACCACAGAAAGTGCTCCCTCAATACCTCAAAGTGCTACCACAATAACTCAGATAGTTCTCCCTCAGTACCTCAGATAGTGCGTCCTCAATACCTCAGATAGTGCTCCCTCAGTACCTCAGATAGTTCTCCCTCAAACCCTCAGAAAGTGCTCCCTCTATATTTCAGATAGTGCTCCCTCAATACTTCAGATAGTGCACCCTCTATACTTCAGATAGTTCTCCCTCAGTACCTCAGGTAGTGCTCCCTCAATTCCGCAGAAAGTGCTCACACAATATTTCAGATAGTGCTCCCTCAATACCTCAGGAAGTGCCCCCTCAGTACCTCAGATAGTTCTCACTTAATTCCTCAGATAGTGCTCCCACAATACCTCAGAAAGTGCTCCCTCATTATCTCAGAAAGTGCTCCGTCAGTACCTCAGAAAGTGCTCCCTCAATACCTCAGAAAGTGCTCCCTCAGTACCTCAGAAAATTCTCCCTCAATACCTCAGAAAGTGCTCCCTCAGTACCTCAGGTAGTTCTCCCACAGTACCTCAGAAAGTGCCCCCTCAGTACATCTGATAGTGCTCCGTCAATACCTCAGAAAGTGTTCCCTCAGTACTTCAGAAAGTGCTCCCTCAATACCTCTGCAAGTGCTCTCTCAATATTTCAGATAGTGCTCGCTCAATACCTCAGAACCTGCTCCCTCAATACCTCAGCAAGTGCTCGCTCAATACCTCAGATAGTTCTCCCTCAATGCCTCAGAAGTTGCTCCGTCAATACCTCAGATAGATCTCCATCAGTACCTCAGAAAGTGCATCCTCAATACCTCAGAAAGTGCTCCCTCAATACCTCAGATAGTGCTTCCTCAATACCTCAGACAGTGCTCCCTCAGTACGTCAGATAGTTCTCCCTCAATATCTCATATAGTTCTCCCTCCATACCTCAGAACGTTCTCCCTCAATACTTCAGATAGTGCTCCCTCAATGCTTCAGATAGTGCCCCCTCAATACCTCAGATAGTTCTCCCTCAA
>NW_025173960.1:0-1898 GCF_004010195.1 Chiloscyllium plagiosum | reverse complement strand
TTTGCTAGCTTTTCATATCTCCTAAATGTACAATTTCATTTACACATTCAGAACATTATCGATGAGGCCAATGAAGGTTATGTCGTTAATTGGGTAGGCGGAGTAACTAAAATGAGCAGTAACTGGAAGGTCTGGTCGGTCCTTGCAGGCTCGGCTGTGATGCCTTTCAAACCGTTACCTCAGTTTATGTTTGATATCCCCAGTGTAGAGAATACCACATTGGCAGCACCTGATGCAATAAACTATTTGGAAGAGAGGCAGGTAAACCTTTGTCTCAGAGCTGGAGGACTGTTCGGGCGCCCGGGATGGAGGTGGGAGAGGTAGTGTATCGGCCGGTTTTGTATGTTTTCCGGTTGTGGGGAGGATACATTTGAGCGGGTTGTTGGGGAGACTGGCGTGAGACAAGAGGTGGCGGAAGGGAACAGTTGTTGAGGAAGGCACAGACGGGTGGAAAGGTAACAATGATTTTGCCGCTGCAATTCAGTTGGATTTGGCGGAGGATGATGCGTTTTCTGTGGAAACGCGTGGGGTGGTTAACACCTTATCGTTCGCCTGGGCTAACTACAGCCCAGATGATTCAACATTGACAACTCAAAATTCATATCACCTCCCCTCCGAATCCCCACCTTCCTTTCCTGCACTTGGCCTTCTATTCCATTTCTCTGATCGATCCTTCCTTCCAGAATCCAAAACAGATTGCTTTCTCCCATCGACCAAACAGGGCGTGCCCTCTTCCTGTGCTCCCCTGTCCCGATCTCAACACCCCTCTCCCCACTCCACACCCTCTCTTTTGTGCGGCACCATCATGCCCAACCCCAAACCTGAATTTGCGTTACACCTGAAACGTTGATGTCTCCACCTCCCGGTGCTACTTGGCTTGCTTTCTTCCTCCAGCTTCCTGCTTGTCAACCTTCAATTCCAGATTCTGCAGTTTTCATTTGTCTCTTATTCCTAACTAATGGCTCCATCTGCTGGTTTAACTTGAGAGAATCCTGAAGAAGAACTTTTAAGTCTCTTTCTCGTTCAGACTTCAGACAGTGAGTCAGCTAGATCATTTGCAAGGAGAAATTGTCTTCCTGGAGCTGAGCGTTTGTCCAGTGCTCCTCGCAAAATTTCTCCACTCCTTTCTGGACACACTAACATAATTGAACATTTTGTGTCGAACCATTAATTCCTGTCACCAGTATCTTTTCTGGAAATAGTCCTTCAGGAGTGCATGTCTCCCCATCCTTCAGTATCACAGACTGAGAGCATCCTGTGTTCCTTAATATTTAAATTCTATACCTGCCACACCTGGCCTATGTAAATAAATGTTACTTTTGCGGGTATATTTTTGAAGAATTTATGGCACTTCCATCTCAACTGGTCTCTGATCACCGCTGATCAGCTTGTGCTCTCTCATACATGCTTCCAGCTTCCAATGCACTTTCTGTGCCCACTCCAACAAGAAATCCAGGCTTATCCTGATTTGCAACGTCTGGCTTTCCTATGCTTTTCCGCACCGAGCATCACCGTGATTTTATGTGGCCTACTTAATTGCAATGAAAACACCAGAGATTTTTTACCTTCTTTGATATTATTTTTCGCCTGTGGTTATTTCTCCTTCTGACCTTCACTGAGATCTACCTTTCAATTTCCACGTGATTATGTCTCTTTTTGCCTAACTTCTATTTGTCATAGAATAAAATGGATTCAGGAAGCCAAATCGCAGTTTATGGCCCAACTCACTGTTATCAACCACTTCACTGATTACCTTGCTATTTTATCTCCCTGCTCTTCCACACTAAGCTTACCTTCAGCCTTTATCGTCAGACTTTTAAGCTGACTTCACTTTCTGAGTATCAATTTATGTCGTTCAAACTCTCTCTCTTCTTCTTTCTCTTCTGCTAGAGGCTTTC
>NW_025173959.1:0-1898 GCF_004010195.1 Chiloscyllium plagiosum | reverse complement strand
GGTGAGAGATTAATCAGTGAGACTGGGACCGACGGAGAGAGATTAATCAGTGAGACTGGGACGGACGGAGAGAGATTAATCAGTGAGACTGGGACGGACGGTGAGAGATTAATCAGTGAGACTGGAATGGACGGTGAGACATTAATCAGTGAGACTGGGACGGACGGAGAGAGATTAATCAGTGAGACTGGGATGAAGGTGAGAGATTAATCAGTGTGATTGGGATGGACGGAGAGAGATTAATCAGTTAGACTGGGACGGACGGAGAGAGATAAATCAGTGAGACTGGGACGGACAGTGAGAGATTAGTAAGTGAGACTGGGACGGAATATGAGAGATTAATCAGTGAGACAGGGACGGACAGTGAGAGATTAATCAGTGAGACTGGGACGGACAGTGAGAGATTAATCAGTGAGACTGGGACGGACAGTGAGAGATTAATCAGTGAGAATGGGACGGACGGTGAGAGATTAATCAGT
This sequence comes from Chiloscyllium plagiosum, assembly GCF_004010195.1. NCBI lineage: Eukaryota > Metazoa > Chordata > Chondrichthyes > Orectolobiformes > Hemiscylliidae > Chiloscyllium > Chiloscyllium plagiosum. The sequence continues at coordinate 1,419 of NW_025173959.1, read as the reverse complement.
GAGAATGGGACGGAATGTGAGAGATTAATCAGTGAGACTGGGACAGACTGTGAGAGATAAATCAGTGAGACTGGGAAGGACAGAAAGATTAATCAGTGAGACTGGGACGGAGGGAGAGAGATTAATCAGTGAGACTGGGACGAACGGTGAGAGATTAATCAGTGAGACTGGGACGAACGGTGAGAAATTAATCAGTGAGACTGGGACGGAGGGAGAGAGATTAATCAGTGAGACTGGGACGGACAGCGAGAGATTAATCAGTGAGAATGGGACGAACAGTGAGAGATTAATCAGTGAGACTGGGACGGACTGTGAGAGATTAATCAGTGAGACTGGGACGAACGGTGAGAGATTATTTAGTGAGACTGGGACGAACGGTGAGAGATTAATCAGTGTGACTGGGATGGACGGTGAGTGATTAATCAGTGAGACTGGGACGGACAGATAGAGATTAATGAGTGAGACTGGGACGTACGGTGAGAGATTAATCAGTGAGACTGGGACGGACAGTGAGAGATTAATCAGTGAGACTGGGACGGACGGTGAGAGATGAATCAGTGAGACTGGGACGGACGGAGAGAGATTAAGCAGTGAGACTGGGAGGGTTGGTGAGAGATTAATCAGTGAGATTTGGGTCGAACAGTGAGAAATTAATCAATGAGACTGGGATGGACAAAGATCGGTTAATCAGTGAGACTGTGACGAATGGTGAGAGATTAATCAGTGAGATTGGTACGAATAGTGAGAAATTAATCAGAGAGACTTGGACGTACGGTGAGAGATTAATCAGTGAGACTGGGACGGACGGTGAGAGATTAATCAGTGAGGCTGGGACGTCCAGTGAGAGATTAATCAGTGAGACTGGGACGGACGGTGTGAGATTAATCAGTGCGACTGGGACGGACAGTGAGAGATTAATCAGTGAGACTGGGACGGACGGTGAGAGATTAATCAGTGCGACTGGGACGGACTGTGAGAGATTAATCAGTGAGACTGGGACGGTCGGTGAGAGATTAATCAGTGAGAGTGGTACGAACAGTGAGAGATTAATCAGTGAGACTGGGAAGTACGGTGAGAAACTAATCAGTGAGACAGGGACGTACGGTGAGAGATTAATCAGTGAGACTGGGACGGAGGGAGGGAGATTAATCAGTGAGACTGGGACGGAGGGATGGAGACTAATCAGTGAGATTGGAACGAACAGTGAGAAATTAATCAGTGAGAATGGGACGCACGGTGAGAGATTAATCAGAGAGACTGGGACGCACGGTGAGAGATTAATCAGTGAGACTGGGACCGACGGTGAGAGATTAATCAGTGAGGCTGGGACGTCCAGTGAGAGATTAATCAGTGAGACTGGGACGGACAGTGAGAGATTAATCAGTAAGACTGGGATGGACAGTGAGATATTAATCAGTG
>NW_025173958.1:0-1898 GCF_004010195.1 Chiloscyllium plagiosum | reverse complement strand
AGAACGATAAAATGGAATATTATAACAATTGATAATAATCTGAGAACGATAGAGTGGAACATTACAACAATGGATCAGAATCTGAGAACCATAGACTGGAATGTTCCAAATATGGATCAGGATCCTAATGTTCAAACAACCGACAGAAATTTATCCTATGGTTTTTTGTTACTTTCTCATTTTTGGAAATGGATAGCGTGGCGGATAGAAGGTGTACTCATGATTATTCAGGCAGGTTACTATCCCATCCTCGCTATTGTTGGCGTTCCTGGTAAGTTTGTCTCTGTCCATTTATTAATTCTGTAAACCATTGTGAACACAATCGCATTTCCTGTTATCTATAGTTGGGAAAGACGGAAACCATTGTATTCACTTACATACACAAACTTCATTTTTATTTCTTTGATTTCATACCTTTCACGAGCAAATATATGAGAAGAAACAAAACATTTTATAACAATGGTAGCCCCATTTTATCCGACGTTGATTTATATTTCAATTTTCCTTCTCTTACTAAACCTGTCCACTACCACCTCCATGATACCCTCAGTCTTTTCGTCTGTTTCAGTGTTTTTTTTTGTGAATAAACCATCGTCTTGACCTTTCAGGTTGCAGTTCTCTTCCAATCACTCCTCCAGTTACAAATAATTTGATAATAAACTTATTCTTCTCTTTACCTGGGCTTGTGCTGGTGCAAACTGTGAAGCCGCCTTGACTCTAAAATTAGATGTTACAGATTTCTGTCACCTCTTTTAGTATAACCTGTAAAATTACACTTCGGGACACGAATGTGCTGTCGGTGCCCATGAAATAGGGGTTCCATGGAACATTTTCTATGCTCGAACGTTTGATTCTTAGAGTGATGAAGTGTTCATCATCTCCCAAGTGCAGTGCTCCGATGTATTCACACGGTGACAGAGGATGTCTCTGTCCCCGCTGAAGGGAATCTTTGCAGAAGAATGTACGGGACAGAGTAACTGATAATAGTGAGAACCTTTGTAAGATTAGAATTAATAAAGAGAAATGACTCAAAAAAACTAATTCGATGGACGGTTACTATGATGTTGCACCAGACGAGCTCCATTCCATAGTATTCAGGAAGGTGACAACAGAGCTAGTGAAACGTTATAGCGTCATCCAGGATGGAAGTATACACTTTGGTGCATGCCAAACATATCCCAATCGAGACTTGTTCCAACTGCTTGGTCTTCCTCCAAATCTCTCCAAACATTCCCTCTTCATATATTTATCTAAATGTATTCCGAACGTTGTAACTACAAGAAATAATTGTTGAGTATCCTTCAAAGTCGTTACTAATCTGGAAAATCGAGAAAGTAGTACGCCGGGAAAAAAGAAAAACCTAACGATAAGGCAACTTGATTTCATTTTGCGGAAATATTAGAATCATTACAAAGAAATGTTATCACAAGACACTTGGGGAATTAGAGTCAGGCTAGAATTAGGGAAGATAAATCATCTTTGATAACCGTGCCACAAGTTATGGTCATTAACGCATCTGCAAGTAAGTGCCAATTGGCGTGGTGCATTTGATTTTCCAGAAGACTTTTGACATGTTGTTCACGAGTGAGAGAAGGCAGTCATAATCCAAGGGTGAGGGGCGAAAATACTCCATGGATTAGATATTGGTTCGTGGAAACAATACTGGAAGTGGCGCCCTTTTCTAGACTGAATGCCGTTACTCATGGAGTATCATTTGTGTCAGTATTTGGACCATAGAAACCTTTAATACATATAAATGAATTGGAGGTGGGAACCAAAGAGTATGCATCTCATTTTGTATTTATTGAATGGTGCGAGGATCATAAGTATTGTTTAAAATGAACGGAGTGTCCTTGATCATGAACGTGTGTGTGTCTGCGTTGCACTGTGCTACTGTC
>NW_025173957.1:0-1898 GCF_004010195.1 Chiloscyllium plagiosum | reverse complement strand
GATTTTCAGTTCATGTTCATTAAAAATATTTGGGGAAAGTGAGGAAAGCAGGTGCTAGAGATCAGAGTCAATGCTGCAGAGCTGGAAAGGCACAGCTGGTCAGGCAGCATCTGAGGAGCAGAAGAATTGACATTTCGTGCTTGAGTCTGTCATCAGAAAATATTCCTGATGAAAGGCTTATGCCTGCAACATCGATTCTCTTGCTCCTGGGATGCTGCCAGACCTGACAGTTTATCGCAGCACCGCACTGTCAACTTTAAAAATATTTTTCTGTTTTTTCCGAGCAAATGCTGAAAGTTGCCTCTGTAAATTAAATTTACTGTGCTTTCTGTTCACTGAATTTCTCATGTTAATTGCTCCTCATTTCCTTCTTAAATCTGATACATATCTCGAATTGCTGAACACAGTAAAAGTTGTATAAACTCTAAATTAGCATTCTCGACATGAAAGCCAATGGAATAAGCAATTCATTCAAAAAAAAAACTCTGCACGTCTACATCTCTTTAAATTCAATTATTGTGCAAATAGATTATAATTGTCAATTGATTTCTCTTAATAAGTACCTCATAAAAATCACTGTAAACTGCTGAAAAATATTGAATCGTTTTATTCGTTAAAATGCATACATTAATCATTAATTCATTCTTGCAATATCCACTGAGGTCAAGTGACCAGTGGCCCATAATTGAACATTCTAAATGTTCCTCCAGCTGGAGAAATCAGAGCGAGGTCAAACTAAAGCAAACAGTAGCGAAAGTAAACTAGGAGAAAGTGAGGACTGCAGATGCTGGAGATCGGAGCTGAAAAATGTTGCTGGAAAAGCGCAGCACGTCAGGCAGCATTAAAGTAGCAGGAGAATCGATGTTTCGGGCATAAGCCCTTCTTCAAGAAACGTCGATTCGCCTGCTCCTTTGATGCTGTCTGACCTGCTTCGCTTTTCCAGCAACACATTTTTCAGTAGCGAAAATAAAACAGCTTCAGAAAATAGTGAAAACCCAGGTCAAAGAGGTCGGAAAGTTTCCGTAGATCCAGTTACAACCAGCCGGAGAGTTATGTATTGGAGAATTTGAAGCAGACTTCCTGGCACCTTGAATTCCAGCCAAGGTGGAATTATGAGCATTATGCACCTCGCTTGGGAATGACAACAGGTGGAGGGTGTTTGCACGGAACCCATTGGATGCTTAGAATCCAGAACCTTCACACAATGTTGTTAAACATGATCCAAATCATGGAAGAACCTCAACACTATTGAAATCTAAGTATTCGTGTTGGTCTTCAAGGCCACCTGATTACTGTTCATTGAAAACCTATTTGCAAGTATCTTAATATTCCCAGGATGAATAACCACAGCAAACATCACGCTCTCACCAGATCCAAAGATATGCAAGAGAAACATTCTTATAATTTAGGCATTATCCCTTTCCCAGACCAATAATCATATTAAATTACTTATGACTGAGGATGCTAATAGTAACATGTATCGAGATGAAGAAAGTCCTGAATATTGACAAGTTTCTTGCAGGTTTCCAGTCCAATAAGCACGACAAAAGTGTTATGAGAGCTCAGTACATCAGTAGCTGCAAATATTTCAATCAGATCGCTATGAAATTTATTCATCTGCTTTTTCAGAGGTAACATTGAAAACACATCCTCTGAACATTCTGTTGACTTTATTTGTCGATGATTCCCATATTCTTTATCTATTTATTTTCTTCATAATTCCGACTGAAATGTGTAAATATGGATGACAGGAAAATGACATGAATTATATATTATATTTCTCCAGAAAAAAAGCAGAAGCAGGAAGTACAGAACTCTTGAATATCCGAGAATTTCGAATGAGAATACAATTCTAATCAATAATGGTTAATGTTTCATATTTTCTCCAACTCATCATG
>NW_025173956.1:0-1898 GCF_004010195.1 Chiloscyllium plagiosum | reverse complement strand
GTATAGGTACTTTAGGTGAAACAGAGATGGTGGAAGGAAGGGAGGGGGAGTTGCATTTTTGATTGAGGGGAGTACCACAGCAGTAATCGGAGATAAAATAACTGATGGCTCACCCGGTGAGGCTTTGTAGGTAGAGTTAAGAAATAGGAATGGAATGCTGAGGTGATTGGGGTTGTAATATAGACCCCCAAAGAGTCAAGAGGAATGAGAGTAACAAATATGCAGGGAGAGAGGGGAGACCTGCAGGAGCAACAGGGTTATCATAATACGGTATTTTCATTTTTCTAATACAGACTAGAACGGCCAGAGCATTAAGGGATTTGATGAGATAGAATCGGTTAAATGCGTCAGGAAAGTTTCCTCAAGCAGTATATAGAGTGTCCGACTCGGGAAGGGGCAAAACTCGAATTTTGTTTGGAAATTGGGCTGGACAGGTGACTGAGTTAACTGTGGGGGGAGCACTGTGGGACCAGTAACCATATTTCTATTAGTTTTCAAATAGTTATGGCGAGGGACAAAACTGGTCCACAGGTTCATGTTAGAACTTGGGACGTGGCTCAGGTACAAGCAGCTGGGATCAAGGGAATCCCTGGAGATATATAAGAGATACAGGAGTTTACTGAGGAAAGAAATCAGTAGGGTGCAAAGAGGGCAAGAAAGAGCCTTGGCTCAGAAGATTAGGATGAATCCAAAAAGGTACTTAAATTATATTAAAAGGAAAAGCAATAACTGGAGAGAAAATAGGTCCCTTGGAAGACCAATGTGGACAAGTATGTGTGGAACTACAAGAGATGGGTGAAGTCCTCAACGAATATTTCTACTCTGAAGGGCAGGAGAATCTATGATTCGGACATAAGCCCTTCATCAGGAACGTCCAAAACATGGATTCTCCTGTTCCTCTGATGCTGCCTGACCTGCCGTGTGTTTCCACTGCCACACTTTTCGACACTGATCTCTAGCATCTGCAGAGCACACTTTCTCCAAGGGCAGTCGATTTAGTCAATATGGATTTCAGTTACACCAGAACAGAATGAGGCTTTTCAGCCCCTGAGCCTGATATACAATTACAGGAGGAGGCCAATAAGCCCCTAGGGCCAATAAAACTGTAACCAGATCATGCAGCACCAGTATCCAATTTCACAGCAGCAGGATCAGTCTATTCAGTAACTTGAAGTCAGTAGCACAGGAAATGGAAGAGGCCACAAAGTGACTGGACTATGAGGTATTCTGGAATAAAACCAGGCTACATAGCCCCTCAGACCTGCCCTTCCATTCAGTAAGTCAGGGCTGATCTGCACTCGACCGCAATTTCTCTTTTCTGCCCAATTCTTTGTAGCCCTCGACTCTCTGACGGGTCAAAGTCCATTGACACCCACTCGCACCTCCCAAACATTTCAGTGATGTAGCCTCTCCTAACTGTCTGGTCCCAACCATCACTATTCCCTGAGAGAAGGAAACACTCCCCACACATATACCTTGGCATATTGACATGGATAGAAGATATGAACACAGCGTAAAGTGACTGGCCCTGATATCATGGCAGTATCTGATTGAGCCAGATATCAAGGAGACTGAACAAAATTGAACTTGATGGGAATCAGTTGTTAACTCCCCACTGGTTGGATCATTCAGAACACAATGGGGCTGGTGGACATCAATCCTTCCAGTCCCTGGATATCCCTGTGGGCAATCCTCAGGGGAGCTTCTTTGGCACAAACATCTTCAGATGCTTCATCAATGTCTTTCCCTCTGTCATACGATCAGGGGTGGGGATATTCTGTGAAGATTATACAACGTTCAGAACAATGAGTCACCTCCTAAAGTACTAAAGTATCAAATCTGGACAACATTCAAGCTTGTGCTGGTAATGCAAAGGTAACATGAATCAAAAGCACTGC
>NW_025173955.1:0-1897 GCF_004010195.1 Chiloscyllium plagiosum | reverse complement strand
TTCAGTTTATTTTGCTGAGTTCATCAGACAATTACTAAGGTACAAACAGAACTGACAATCAACAATCCAACGTCCAAGACATTTTTTTTAGCTTAAGCACGAGATGTGGTCGTCAGTGGCGAGACCAGCAACTTTGGTTCCATTGCCTTACTGAAAGTGTTGGTGTGCTGATATCTTAAAACACTGTATAGCGTGGAGTGGAGAGGTAGTCGTTTTAGTTTTAGGCAATCCACAGGACAGTGAATGACTTGCTTTCAATTCTTCATTGTGGTGGAAGTCCCTGTCATCCCCGAGTAGTCCAAATCTGGAGCCGCACTCTTTCCCACAGTTGGAGCAATTAAACAGTGTTTAATGAGTTGACGGGATGGTTTTCTCTGGATTCTGCACGTTCTTTCTGCTTTTTGTACTCCACATGCTCCACTCAGTGGCCATCGAAGTGATAGGAGCTATCGTGTGTGCTGCTTCTACAACGTGTACATACAGTGTCTAGCAAAGTTTTGATTTTGATCCAACGACAGTGAATGAACAGTGCTATTATGATTCATGCAGATCTGTGTTGTTCTCAAACATCCACGACCCTAGGTACATTTTGATTTTGTGCAAGTTGTTACTGGAGAATAGTTGTTGATTGGTTGCTTTCCTTCTTGCAAAGAACACACAGTTCTGTCACTGTGTATTGAGGATAGAGGCAATGTTTATTGAGACCATTTGATGAAGTTCCAAATAAGTGGGTTATTTTATACTAATTGACATGCAGTGTTTTGACTGACCCAGAGTTGCTCCCATCCAGGCAACTGGTGAGTACTCCAAAACATTCCTGAATTGTGATTTGTAGGCTGTGGACAGGCAGAAAATGAATTGAATGAATCAGACCTTGTATTCAATCAGTCGTAAAATAGTTGATTACATTCACTTGCCCATTAACTTTATTTCACAGACAGAGAAACATCGAATATTCTGCTATTTACCGTGCAGAGGCAGAGATGTTGAGAAATGGGGAATCAATTTAATCTGGCTTAATTGAGCCTTTTAGTTGCTGTGTAGAACATGACCTCACACTATATCACTTCAGCAACTTATCTTCTTCATACGTACTGAAAAATCTGTCTGAAAACAGAGAAATACTACAAAAAATTATATGTTTTGAACTTCTCATTCCATTATCAATGCAGTCAAGTGTGAATGAGAAGATTTTGGACTGAGAACGAATGGCAAATAACTTTCAATTGGAAATATGTAAGAGGACTACAGACATCGGATGCCATGTGCAGTTGTCGCACGGTAACACGCAATGGAACAGGGGAGAAACAGGTGATCAATATAGAATTGATTGCTGGCTCACATACTATTATATAAGACGGTATTGCTGGAAAACCTCAGAAGATAATACAGTATTTATGGAGTGAAATCAGAGTTAGTATTTCCTGACTAGTAACCCAACTTACGTTCAGAGTTAAGTGCTGAGTTTTGTTCCAACGATTTCTGGTTTTGTTTCTGGTTTACAGTGTCCGCAGTTTAGATTAGATGACATTACATTCCCTACAGTGTGGCCCAACAAGTCCACAACGCCCCTCCGAAGAGGAAGCCACCCAGACTCATTTCCCTCTGACTCATGCTCTAACACGATGCGCAATTTAGCATGGCCAGTTCCCCTAACCTGCACATCTTTGGCCTGTGAGAAGAAATCAGAACACCCGGAAGAAACCCATGCGGACACAGGGAAAAGTACAAACACCACACACTCAACAGAAGTTGGAATTGAACCTGGGTTCCTAGGCTGCAGTGCTAACCACTGAGCCACCGTGATGCATTTTTTTGTTTGTTTTCCGATGAAATAATTGCACAGAATCAGGCAGCCCATCACCAATCGTCCTTTATATAAATGTGCACAATGCAA
>NW_025173954.1:0-1897 GCF_004010195.1 Chiloscyllium plagiosum | reverse complement strand
ATTAGGGACCAAGGAACATTAGGGACACAGAAACATTAGGGCCACAGGAACATTAGGGACACAGGAGCATTAGGGACACAGAACCATTAGGGACACAGGAACATTAGGGACACAGGAGCATTAGGGACATGGGAACATTAGGGACACAGAAACTTTCGGGACACAGGAACATTAGGGACACAGGAACATTAGGTACACGGGAACATTAGGGACACAGAAACATTAGGGAAACAGAAACATTAGGGACACAGGAACATTAGGGACACAGGAGCATTATGGAGATGGGAACATAAGGGACACAGGAACATTAGGGACACAGGAACATTAGCGACACAGGAGCATTAGGGACACAGGAACATTAGGGACACAGGAACATTAGGGACATGGGAACATTCGGGACACAGGAACATTAGGGACACAAGAGCATTAGTGACACGGGAACATTAGGGACACAGGAACATTAGGGACACAGGAACATTAGGGACATGGGAACATTCGGGACACAGAAACATTAGGGACACAGGAACATTAGGGACACCGAAACATTTGGGACACGGGAACATTAGGGACACAGGAACATTAGGGACACAGAAACATTAGCGACACGGGAACATTAGGGACACAGGAACATTAGGGGCACAGAAACATTAAGGACACAGGAACATTAGGGACACAGGGGCATTATGGACATGGGAACATTAGGGACACAGAAACATTAGGGACACAGGAACATTAGGGACACAGGAACATTAGGTACATGGGAACATTAGGGACATGGGAACATTAGGGACACAGGAACATTGGGGACACGGGAGAATTACAGACACAGGAACATTAGGGAAACAGGAACATTAGGGACATGGGAACATTAGGGACACAGGAACATTAGGGACACAGGAGCATGAGGGACACGGGAACATTAGGGACACAGGAACATTGGGAACACAGGAGCATGAGGGACACGGGAACATTAGGGAAACAGGAACATTAGGGACACGGGAACATTAGGGACACAGGAACATTAGGGACACAGGAGCATTAGGGACATGGGAACAGTAGGGACACAGAAACATTAGGGACACAGGAACATTAGGGACACAGAAACTTTAGGGACACGGGAACATTAGGGACACAGAAACATTAGGGACACAGAAACATTAGGGACACAGGAACATTAGGGACACAGAAACATTTGGGACACAGGAACATTAGGGACACAGGAGCATTAGGGACATGGGAACATTAGGGACACAGAAACATTAGGGACACAGGAACATTAGGCACACAGGAGCATTAGGGACATGGGAACATTAGGGACACGGGAACATTAGGGACACAGGAACATTAGGGACACAGGAGCATTAGGGACATGGGAACAGTAGGGACACAGAAACATTAGGGACACAGGAACATTAGGGACACAGAAACTTTAGGGACACGGGAACATTAGGGACACAGGAACATTAGGGACACAGAAACATTAGGGACACAGGAACATTAGGGACACAGAAACATTTGGGACACAGGAACATTAGGGACACAGGAGCATTAGGGACATGGGAACATTAGGGACACAGAAACATTAGGGACACAGGAACATTAGGGACACAGGAGCATTAGGGACCAAGGAACATTAGGGACACAGAAATATTTGGGACACAGGAACATTAGGGCCACAGGAGCATTAGGGACACAGAACCATTAGGGACACAGGAACATTAGGGACACAGGAGCATTAGGGACATGGGAACATTAGGGACACAGAAACATTACGGACACAGGAACATTAGGTACACGGGAACATTAGGGACACAGGATCATTATGGAGATGGGAACATAAGGGACACAGAAACATGAGGGACACAGGAACATTAGGGACACAGGAACATTAGGGACA
>NW_025173953.1:0-1897 GCF_004010195.1 Chiloscyllium plagiosum | reverse complement strand
GACTGGGAACTATCACGGCCTGGGAACTATCACGGCCTGGGAACTATCACAGCCTGGGAACTATCACAGCCAGGGATTATCACAGCCTGGGGATGACCACAGCCAGAGATTATCACAGCCAGAGATTATCACAGACTGGGGATTATCACAGCCTGGGATTATCACAGCCAGGGATTATCACAACCTGGGGATTATCACAGCCTGTGGATTATCATAGCCTGGGGATTGTCACAGCCGGGGATTATCATAGCCTGGGGATTGTCACAGCTGGGGATTATCACAGCCTGGAGATTGTCACAGCCGGGGATTATCATAGCCTGGGGATGACTACAGCCAGAGATTATCACAGCCAGAGAGTATCACAGTCTGGGGATTATCACAGCCTGGGATTATCGCAGCCTGGGGTTATCACAACCTGGGGATGACCACAGTCTGAGTTTATCACAGCCTGGGGATTAGCACAGTCTGACCTTATCACAGCCTGGGGATTATCACAGCCTGGGGATTACCACAGCCTGGGGATGATCACAGCCTGGGGATGATCACAGCCTGGGGATGATCACAGCCTGGGAACGATCAAAGCCTGGGGATGATCACAGCCTGGGATTATCACAACCTGGGGATGACCACAGCCGGAGATTATCACAGCCTGGGGATTATCACAGTTTGAGATTATCACAGCCTGGGGATTATCGCAGTCTGAGATTATCAAGCCTGGGGATTACCACAGTTTGAGATTACCACAGCCTGGGGATGATCAAAGCCTGGGGATGATCAAAGCCTGGGGATGATCACAGCCTGGGCAATATCACAGCCGGGGGATTATCACAGCCTGGGGATGATCACAGCCTGGGGATTATCACAGCCTGGGAACGATCACAGCCTGGGAACTTTCACAGCCTGGGAACTATCACAGCCTGGGAACTATCACAGCGGGGATGATCAAAGCCTGGGGATGATCAAAGCCTGGGGATGATCACAGCCTGGGCAATATCACAGCCGGGGGATGATCACAGCCTGGGGATTATCACAGCCTGGGAACGATCACAGCCTGGGAACTATCACAGCCTGGGGATAATCACAGACTGGGGATTATCACAGCCAGGGATTATCACAGCCAGGGATTATCACAGCCTGGAGATTATCACAGCCTGGGGATAATCACAGCCTGGGGATAATCACAGCCAAGGATTATCACAGCCTGGGGATGTCCACAGCCAGAGATTATCATAGCCTGGGTATTATCACAGCCTGGGATTATCGCAGTTTGGGGTTATCACAACCTGGGGATGACCACAGCCAGAGATTATCACAGCCTGGGGATTATCACAGCCTGGGATTACCACAGCCTGGGGATGATCAAAGCCTGGGGATGATCACAGCCTGGTGATTAGCACAACCTGAGTTTATCACAGCAGGGGATAATCACAGCCTGGGGATTATCACAGCCTGGGTAGTATCACAGCCTGGGTATTATCACAGCCTGGGTATTATCACAGCCTGGGGATTATAACAGTTTGAGGATTATCACAGCCTCGGGATTGTCACAGCTGGGGATTGTCACAACTGGGGATTATCACAACCTGGGGTTATTACACCCTGGGGTTATCACAGCCGGGGATTATCACAGCCAGAGTATTATCACAGCCTGGGGATTATCACAGCCGGGGATTGTCGCAGCCTGGGGATTATTGCAGCCAGGGGATTATCACAGCCGGGGATGATCACAACTGGGGATTATCACAGCCGGGATTTATCACAGCCTGGGATTATCACAGTTTGAGGATTATCACAGCCGGGGATTATCACAGCCTGGGATTATCACAGTTTGAGGATTATCTCAGCCTGGGAATTATCACAGCCAGGGATTATCACAGCCTGGGATAACCACAGACTG
>NW_025173952.1:0-1897 GCF_004010195.1 Chiloscyllium plagiosum | reverse complement strand
AACTTGAAGAATTCAGAAAAGATTGATAAAGACTTTGCTGGGGTTGGAGCACTTGAGAGTCTGGATAGGCTGAGGCTGTTTCTCCTGGAGCGTCGGAGGCTGAAGGGTGACATCACAGAAGTTCATGAAATCATGAGGAGCATGGATAGGGTAAATAGACAGTACTGATGAGCTTGTACACTGCAATATCTTTTCATTTGGTCATGGTCTGAGCTTTAATTCCACATTTCTACATCTTACTGCATTGTACAATTATTAGATTTTAGTAACAAGTAGATTTGAGAATTTAAGAATAATGAGTAATCTTATCTTGCTATTTGACTGTGTCGAAATGAATGGGAAGTGTGAGTACACTGAGCTAGATCCTAGCGAGATTGAAAATAAAATGAGACATTCATTGATTCTTGAGCAAAACTGTTTTTTGTTCAAAAATGCAAGCAGCAGAAGAATTAAATGTGTCCTTCCATTGGTTTCCTTGAAGAGATATGTGTTTTTAATTTGTGTAATTTTTATCACAGTTAAGGTTTACACAGAAATAAGAAGGAAATAAATTGGTGAGTAAAATTATGAAGATAGAAATGTTATCCTAGATACAGCCAGGTGCATTTACAGCGGACGGTTTTGAATACTTGTTCCAAATAAACAAATAAATAAGTTTAATAGCGATGAATTTATAATATTCGCAGCTTTTACTGTACTATGCCAGAATTACTCCTTTGTAGTGATGATTGTGCTGCAGAGAAAACTTGCAGATATTGAGGACAATCAACATCTAGATATATGTGACTGTGAGCACACTCAGCCATTAGTGTAAAAGAGTGATTATTGGAGTGAGCAATTTGTATTGTATGAATTGTAAGACAACAACTATCGCATTTATTGGACGGGATGATAACCAGATGTTTGCTGTGGTTATTCATCCCAAGAACAATAAGGTATTTACAGAGAGTATTCCACTGAGCAGTAATGAGATGACCTTGAAGTACACTTTGTGGGTTTATGGGTAGCGTTTGTGACTACTTTGATTTCAGTAACATTCAGTTATTTTACATGAATCAGGAAACGATTAATAACACTGAGATATTTTACATGATATAGGAACTGATTAATAGTCAGGTGAGAAAGATCTGATTTAAAGTCAACACATTTTAGAAATTGACTAGAATTGCTTGGTGAAACACAGGTAAACCATCAAGCAATAAAGGCAAAATTCCGGCAATTCTTTATTTAAAATTAATTAGAAATTGCGATTCACCAAAGGACATAACAATATTTAAATCAATTACAATATTTAGCGACAAATATCAGTAAACAGCTGACTAATGAATAATAGGAAATGGTATTTATTTCCTTTATTGAAGAAGAAATTGATTATCTTTTAATCTTAATAACATTGCTTAGACTTTTTCATCCCTCAGACTGCAACGTTCTCAAATATTTGCCAGGAATTTAGAACCAGCAGAATTAGATTCAATTCGACCCAAAGGAAATAAGTAACAGATAAGCTGATTATTGGAATGAAAAACACATCGAGGAACATCAATGCTGAATTGAAATTAATTCAAACTGTACTGAGATATTTTACTCAACATTCAGAGATGCTCTAACATACCTCGGTAGAAGGTGAGAATTGAACCCCACCCCTCCTGGTCTAGTAGTAGAGACACTACCAGAGCTTCTTAATGTTCCCGCCCAGGAAGGGCAGGACTATAATCACATGCTTACTGTGGTTACTCAAATGGAAACTAATCAGATGTTTATTATGACAATAGGACTGGGAATTAATTAGATAGTTCCTGTGTGTAATGGGTTGAAAATGAAACAGTAATTTTCAATAATGATGGAATGTAGCAAAAATTGTCTGAATTAAATAGGAATCTCGTGATAATTCATGGAA
>NW_025173951.1:0-1897 GCF_004010195.1 Chiloscyllium plagiosum | reverse complement strand
GCCCCATTGTGCCTTTACAAGTCATTGACAGCGCTTGTAAATTTGACCCACTTCATTTTTCCGACTGTACAAAGCACTGCAATTCATTTTTTATTAGTCCTGGCTCTTGAAATGCACAGTTTAAAAATGAATCACAAGTATTCTGTAAATATTTAAAGGATGACTATCATTTGTGAATAAAAAAATAACTAATCCACGGCCGAGGAAAAGGAACAAGCAACTAGAGAGTCAATATTCCCATAGTAATGACTGAATGATCATAATCTCAGAAGGATGCTGCTGAAGCAGCATGAGACAAAAGGGTGCATGCATTGGGGCTGAATGAATTATACCCAGGCTGGGAAATTGTATTTCAAAGGAAACAAATGATTTAATTGTTATGATCAGAATTCTGCAACTGAAACTGGTTACTCAATATGTTGCACCAGAACAGGGAATTGATTGTCATGACATGCTTAGCATTCATGTTGTCACCTGCTGCAAAATGTTATCGGGATCCAGCAGCATATAACTTGAATGCTCTGCGATTCTACTGACTCAGCGGTTAATATAGTAAGTTTTGCCTCCATCAAAAAAGAGAAATTTTAGATAAAAATGCATTACAGAATCAGCAGTGTGTTTAAAATTTATTACCATACACTTGCTGTTATTGGCTTAACTGGCAAGTGCGCTATCAACAAGTAAACGTCTGTAAAATTGGATGAGAAATTATGCTTGTTTTGCATTCTGTTACTATTCGGAAGAATAAGTAGTCGATTTATGACCATTTTATGAGTTTATGTTACAGCAACCACTGCCAGTGTACATAACAGTTAAGAGATGGGCTGTTCCAAACTTGGCTGATGAATGAGTACCTGAGTTTTGGATGCTGCTTTCACCACAATTTAATTCTGAACAATTCATATAAAACAAACTCTCAACCTTTTAAAACCAATCGAATATAAAATATGATGACGTTGACAGTCTGAAACCAATCATAATATAAGAATTTCAGGTGTGTTCTGCATAAGAAATAAGGACATTTTGAAAATTGGTCAGAGGAATTGCCATCGAATATGAGAGCACATCTGGAAGGAGCTCTGGAACAAAATTCTCTCAGGATACAGTATCTATCAAATGACACCTTTCCAGTAAAAAAAAGTTTAAATAAAGTCAGAAGGCGACACATGGTGAAGACTGCAGATTCAGAATGACATTCGGAAGAAACAGATTCAGAAGACTGACAGCAAGAGAGCATACGAGACTGTATAGACTTAAAGAGATCAAGTAGAAACAATGGCTAATAATCGTGCTATTGGAGAGGCAGGTCAATACAATTGGGTTCAGATAGTAATTATTTTTTTAAAAAGGTGCTTAGATTTGTTAATACGTTTTGCTTATTGTTCACTGTCAGAGTTAGAAAACACGATCTTTTTACTGTGAAAAGTGGAATTCGGGCATTTTCTTTCACTCACTCACACTTTTATCAGGTTACAAAGCAAGGCAAACTTTTCTGGGATGTTATTATTCAATAGTATGAAGGGTACGTCTTTTGCCTCTTAACAAATCTGTGATGGGCATGATTGCATCCTATGCTAATACTTACCGTTATGTAGCAATTTAAAGGATGGCATTGCCTTGTGACGAAAACTGTCGTTTTTTTTATGTTTGTTGGTGTGCCGTCAAAAAAGAACATTTGTTTTCAGCTCACTGGCTGCCTGAATTATTAAGCTACAACGTTTCCTAAAATCCCGCACACAGTTGAAGCAGCCCTCAGTTTAAGCAACGCTCTGATAGTAGATATTGCGACAGGATTACTGGCGTTTAAATTATACGAACTGGATATCACTAGCATGTGCAGGGCCAGCTAGTTAATGTAAATGGTGTACAGGAATGAGAAATCACTGTCTTCAACAAT
>NW_025173950.1:0-1897 GCF_004010195.1 Chiloscyllium plagiosum | reverse complement strand
CAGAACATTACCCTCTATCCCAGATCACTGCTCTAACTCTCAGGACATTACCCTCAATCCCAGATCACTGCCCCCACTCTCAGAACATTACCCTCTATCCCAGATCACTGTCCCCACTCTCAGGACATTACCTTCCATCTCAGATCACTGCTCTCACTCTCAGAACATTACCCTCAATCCCAGACCACTCTCCCCACTCTCAGAACATTACCCTCTATTCCAGATCACTGCCCCCACTTTTAGAACATTACCCTCTAACCCAGATCACTGTCCCCAATCTTAGAACAATACAGTCCACCCTAGATCACTGTCCCCACTCTCAGAACATTACCCTCTATCCCAGATCACTGCCCCCACTCTCAGAACATTACCCTCTAACCCAGATCACTGCCCCCCTCCCAGAACATTACCTTCTGTCCCAGATCACTGCCCTAACTCTCAGAACATTACCCTCTATCCCAGATCACTGGACCCACTCTCAGGTCATTACCCACTCTCCCAGATCACTGCCCTAACTCTCAGAACATAACCCTCTATCCCAGATCACAGTCCCCACTCTCAGAAAATTATCGTCTATCCTGGATCACTGCCCTAACTCTCAGAACATTTCCCTGCATCGAAGATAACTTTACCACTCCCAGAACATCACCCTTTATCCCAGATCACTGTCACCACTCTCAGAACATTACTGTCTATCCCGGATCACTGCCCTAACTCTCAGAACATTTCACTGCATCGAAGAATACTTTCCCACTCCCAGAACATTACCCTCTATCCCAGATCACTGCTCTAACTCTCAGGACAATACCCTCTATCCCAGATCACTGCCCCCACTCTCAGAACATTACCCTCTATCCCAGATCACTGCTCTAACTCTCAGGACATTACCCTCAATCCCAGATCACTGCCCCCACTCTCAGAACATTACCCTCTATCCCAGATCACTGCCCGAACTCTCAGCACGTTACCCTCTATCCCAGCTGACTGTGCAAACTCTCAGAACATTACCCTCTATCCCAGATCACTGCCCGAACTCTCAGCACGTTACCCTCTATCCCAGATCACTTCCCCCACTGTCAGAACATTACCCTCTATCCCAGATCACTTCCCCCACTGTCAGAACATGACCCTCTATCCCAGATCACTGTCCCCACTTTCAGGACCATACCCTCTATCCCAGATCACTGTCCCCACTCTCAGAACATTAACCTCTATCCCAGATCACTGTCCCCACTCTGAGAACATTACCTTCTATCCCAGACCACTGCCCCCATTCTCAGAAGATTACCCACTATCCCAGAACACTTCCCCAACTCACAGAACATTACCCTCTATTCCAGATCACTGCCCGAACTCTCAGAACATTACCCTCCTACCCAGATCACTGCCCCCACTCTCAGAACATTACCCTCTATCCCAGATCACTGTCCCCACTCTCAGAACATTAACCTCTATCCCAGATCACTGCCCCCACTCTTAGAACATTAGCCTCTAACCCAGATCACTGTCCCCAATCTTAGAACAATACAGTCCACCCA
The DNA here is from genome assembly GCF_004010195.1 of Chiloscyllium plagiosum. NCBI lineage: Eukaryota > Metazoa > Chordata > Chondrichthyes > Orectolobiformes > Hemiscylliidae > Chiloscyllium > Chiloscyllium plagiosum. Next base: position 359 of record NW_025173950.1, on the reverse strand, counting down.
GATCACTGTCCCAACCGTCAGAACATTACCCTCTATCCCAGATCACTGCCCCCACACTGAGGACATTGCCCACTATCCCAGATCACTATTCCCACACCAAGAGCATTACCCTCTATCCCAGATCACTGTACCCACTCTCAGGTCCTTACCCTCTATCCCAGATCACTGTCCTCACTCTCAGAACATTACCCTCTATCCCAGATCACTGCCCCCACTCTCAGAACATTATTACCCTCTATCCCAGATCACTGTGCCCACTCTCAGAAGATTACCCTCTATCCCAGAACACTTCCCCAACTCTGAGAACATTACCCTCTATCCCAGAGCACTGCCCTAACTCTCAGAACATTACCCTCTAT
>NW_025173949.1:0-1897 GCF_004010195.1 Chiloscyllium plagiosum | reverse complement strand
CGGTAACTTTCCTGACCCAAACACCTGGGAGGCAACATACCATCCAGGAGTCCCGTTTTCGGCCACAGAACTGCAGATCTACTCCTCTCACAATAGAATCCCCAATGACTATGGCCCTATGAGTCTTTTTCCCGCCATTCTGAACAGCAGTGCCCACCACGGTGCCGTGATCCTGGCAACTGCTGCCTTACCCTGGTCGGCCATCTCCCCCAACAGTATCCAAAATGATATACCTGTTTTGGAGCTCAGGGGACACCTGCACTGCCTTCCTACTCTTTCTCTGCCTTTTGGTCTCCCTCAGCAATCCTAACCTGCATGTGACCAGTTCACTGAACGTGCTATCCACGACCTCCCCAGCACCGCGGATGCTCCACAGTGAGTCTATCTGCAGCTCCAGAGCCGTTGTACGGTCAAACAAGAGCTTCAGCTGGACATACTTCTTGTAAGTGTAAGGGTCAGGAACGTCAGACACATCCCTGAGCTCCCTCATCAAGCAAGAGGCACAGGGCATGGGTCTGAGGTCCCCTGCCATTGTAGGCTTAGCTTTATATCAACCAACTAAATCCAAACAATGCCCTTAAATATATGAAAAAGAAAGATAAAGGAAAAATAAAAGCTTTATCTTACAGAATCTTTTTCTTCCGGTTTGAGGTGGGGGGTGGGGGGTGTGCAGGAGGGAGATACTACACGTGTAGTATCTCGGGTTTAGCCACTGCCCAAATATAAATTAAGCCCTTACCTTCCCGGCAGCCCTCGCTTCACTCCACCTTCTCTCCTCGCCGCTCTGTCAAAATGGAGGCACAGCCAACCCCATTTTCATCTGTCGCCCCATGATCAGCTTTTCCTTTCTCCCTGCCTCACAATTATTGGTCCCCTTTATCTGTCTGACTGCTCTTCTGTCTCTTTCTGGGCTCCATCTCCACCTATTGCCCAGTGAGATGCCTCACCCCCCAACCCCCCCATCTGCACCTTCTCCTAGCTCCCATCAGTTACCATGAAGGATTACTGGATCTGAAACGTTAACTCTGCTTTAACTCAACAGAATCTGCCAAACCTGCTGAGTTTCTCAAGCGATTTCTCTTTTCATTCACATTCACATCCAGACGACATTCCCAAGGTGGGACCGCACTTCCTATTGGCTATAAGCTCGAGATGGACAGACTTTCTAACCAATCAGAGCGGGATGGAGAACCAAGGCCCGCCCAGAGGACTCTCGCGGTGTCAAGATTAGAGTGGTGCTGGAAAAGCACAGCAGGTCAGGCAGCATCCGAGGAGCAGGAAAATCGACCTTTCGAGCAGGAGCCCTTCGTCAGGAATGAGGCTGGGAGCCTCGGGGGTGGAGAGATAAATGGAAGAGAGGTGGGTAGCTGAGAGTGTAATCGGTGGATGGAGGTGAGGATAAAGGTGATAGGTCAGAGAGAAGGGTGGAGCAGGTAGGTGGGAAGGAAGATTGACAGGTGGGACAGATCATGGGGACAGTGCTGACTGAAAGGTTGAACTGGGGTAAAGTAGGGGGAGGGGAAATAGAAACCAATTCCACCAGAGAACACACCAGATCGCCTCCTTCTTTAAAGACTGTAATGTCCCCTCCCGCGTGGTTGAAAATGCCCTCCAATGTATTTTGGCCATGTCCTGCACCTCTGCCCTCAACATTAGACATCCATGGCTGATGAAGGAACTCAGAAAAAGAGAGAGCCTATAAAGTGGCCGAGAGCACGGGGAAATCAGAAGATTGGGAAGACTACAAAAACAAACAGGATAACAAAGAGAAAAATAACGAAGGGGAGGATCAAATATGAAGGTAAGCTAGCTAGTAATATTAGAAATGTGAATGAAAGTTTCTTTCAATACATAAGAAACAAATGAGGCAAAATTAGAGATCGGGCTGCTCCAAATT
>NW_025173948.1:0-1897 GCF_004010195.1 Chiloscyllium plagiosum | reverse complement strand
CAGTTTTTGTGTTCTTGTTTGTTAGCATGCATGCTCTCTTTTTGATTTCCTTATCAGTTTTATGGCCTTTCTTTCCTCGATCATTCATTTCTGAGAATCCTCAGCTTTCCAGAATATCTGGAATTCTTCTGAAGTCACTTCCTATGATTAATATATTTTCTAATTTGTTATGTTAACCATTATTGAGTCACTTTCTCACTCTTTCGTGTTTGTACCTGAAATAAATAGACGTATTTTTCAGACTTTGCAGTATTTCTAAAACTCCTTGTCGTGACCAGATACATTCAGGAACACTGCAGGAGGACAGGAGGACAGAGAAGAAATTGCGGGAGCTCTGCTTGGCTCTTTTTCATCATTGCTGGCAAACAATTGAGGTCCTGGACGACTGGAGGGTAGCGTATGCTAAGAATGGCTACAATGATACACCTGGGAACTAAAGACGAGTAAACCTAAAATCTAGTGGGTAGGTTACTTGAGAAGATTCACAGGGATTGAATATACCTGCATTTGGAAAGACAGGGTGTGGTTCGGAGTAAGATAAGAATGGTGCTGGAAAAGCAGAGCAGGTCAGGCAACATCCGAGGAGCAGGAAAATCGATGTTTCGGCAAAAGCCCTTCATCAAATTCAGCACAGCTTTGTGCATGGGAGATCATGACTCGTAAATGTGTTGGAGTTCTTTGATGAAGTGACCGGCAACGTTGAAGAGGGGAGGGTGGTATATGTAGTCTATATGGAATCCAGTAAGGCCTCAGTAAGGTTCCACATTTTCCGCTGCTCTGGAAGGTTAGATCACATGGAATTGAGAGGAAGCTGCCAAATTAGGTACAAAATTGGCTTGATGATAGGAAACAGAGGCTAATACTGGAAGGATGCTGGTCAGACTGGAGGCCTGTGAATAGTGGAATGCCTCAGGGGTTGGTGCTGGGACCACTACATATTATATATATATATAATTTAGATGAGAATGTACAGATATGATTTATAAATTTGAAGATGACACTAAAAAGGCGGCATCACGGAGTGTGAGGAAGGTTATCATAAATTTCAGAAATTACAGCAGTACCTTGATCAGGTGGGGAAGTGGGCTTAGAAATGGCAAATGCATTTTAATATTGATCAGTGTAAGTTCTTACATTTTAGAAAGTCAAATCAAGGTTGGAGTTTCATGGTGAATGGTTGGGTCGTAAGGAGTGTAGTGGAACAGAGGGACCTTGGAATTCAGGTGCATGGTTCTCTGGAAGTTGATTCAGAGGTAGACAGGGCAGTGAAGAAAGCTTTTGGCACACTGGCTTTAATCAGTGCATTTCACTGAGGATCGAAATTACGGAGTTATGTTGCAGTTTTACTGGATGCTGCTGAGGCCATATTGGTAGCGTTATGTTCAGTTTTGTTCACTTTGCTATAGGAGGGATGTTATTAAACTGGAAAGAATGCAGAAAAAATTACAAGGCTGTTGCCAAGGACTCAATAGACTGAATTATAAGGAGAGGTTGGGCAAACTAGGACTTTTTACTTTTGTGTTGAGACTGAGGGAGGATCATAATGAAGTCTGTAAGATCATGACAGGCATGGATAGAGTGAATGTACCCAGTCTTTTTTCCCAGAGTTGGGCAGTCACAAACTAGAGAGCATCAGTATAAGGTCAGAGGAGAAAGAATAAAAGGGAACCTGAGGAACAACCTTTGTACACACAGGGGCTGTTTCACATATGGAATGAACTACCGGGGAAGTGATTGAGCTGGTTACATTAACAACCTTCAAAAGGCTTTTGGACAATACCCGGATAGGAAAGGATTAGAAGGATACGGGGCAATGGCAGGGAAATATGGTTAGCGTGGATGGACATTTTTGTCAGAATGGACTGTTTGGGCTGAAGGGCCTGTCTCCGTGCTGTCG
>NW_025173947.1:0-1897 GCF_004010195.1 Chiloscyllium plagiosum | reverse complement strand
GACGAGAAGCTCCTCTGCTCTCGTCATCCAAGGCTCCTTTATCTTACCCCTTCTTGCAGATACCAACGCCTACCTCCAGAGGGAGGGTGACCCCCCCACACCAAATCTAACCAACAGAATAAATAACACACTGCAGAATCTACAAAAACGGACTAATAATCAGGACTGATAGACAAAGGATGAAACAAAAAACAACAACACCCCAAGATTTTGTGGATCACACAAAGTACACAAACCAGACATACCACTTAGACACATGGAGGCACTCCCTCAAACTCCAGCACATAAACTAGCAAATGAACTTCAACATAAACTGAGTAACCCAAAAACTGCGTACAATGATCACCTCTACAGAGTATTCACCAAGAACAGATATCCCCATAACTTCATCCCTGGATGCCTAACAGACAAGCAACGCGACAAAGGCATGCCACAAACTAACTCACTAGCCACGCCACCTTATATAAAAATCGTCTCAGAACTGACAGCCAGATTTCTCCAACCACGCAGGTCATGACAGTCCATAAACCAACAGCCACGCTCAGCCGACAACTCACCAGGATAAAAGAGCCAATAGTCAGCATGTGCAAGATAAACGTAGTGTATAAGATTCCATGCAAAGCCTGCACGCAACAGACATAGGACAAACAGGCAGGTAACTAGCAATCCACATCCACAGACACCAATTAATCACTAAATGCCACGGCCACTGTCCCTAATAACCACACACACAGATGACAAGGACTGCAAATTTGACTGGGGTAACATAGCGATCATGGATCAAGCTAAACAGCGGACAGCCAGTGAATTTCAAGAAACATGGCACTCATCCATGAACTCCATCAACAAAAACATACACGTACACCCAACATAGCAGCACTACAATGAACAACAGGAAGTGGCAACTGGAAGCTGCAGGAATGGAACCAAATAACTTCCAGAAGTCACATGACAGCAGCACTTCACAGGAGACTCCAAAGCTCTGAAAATGTCACAGAGAAAGGGAATGAAACGTCTGCAAATCACTGTCCCAGCTCGGCGAACACACCCACAACCACAACAACTGGTACCCGAGCCACAAATCTTTATGCAAGACATGAACAGGCTGGGATTGGCATCTAGTCACATACACAAACACTTGGAATCTCTCAGTTCAGATCAGCATTCACTCTCTCTGAAAGATATAGTACAGGCCTGCAACTTCGTAACGCTGTGCACCCTCAGAAAGATATTGAATAGACATTTTGCATCCGTACAGACAAGATAAAGGTGTTTTTGAACTAAAGTAGATCATTTCTTGCAGTGAAAATGATAGCCTTTTACCCAGCACTCGTCTCAAACTGTCACTACAACATCGACTTACAATGCCCGACAAACCCATCCACCTGGATGAAACTGCAGCTGGTGGCTTTCCTTTCTGACTGACCGACCCACATTTCACTGGAGTGCTATTAGAACCAACTTCTTTGCTTACTCTGGCACAGCCGCGTCTGGTGATCTGCCTGTTTTGTATCAAATTGCAACCTGACCGAAACCATCGAAAACAACAAATCAACAACATTTGAGCAAAGAATGTACCAAAGTTCACATTGTTACCACTTCATCTGATGCTGAACTAATAAGCATACAACTCTAACATACAGTCCTATATGAGCATGGATATCCTGCAAAATGGGGCTGACAGTCATGTGGAATATTAAATGGGTACACAATGTCCTGTCATGATTTTAATAACAGTTTATCAATAAAGGGGGGAAGAAAACGACAGAAAAATGTAGGATTGTACTGAGCCTGTCCTGTGGCTTGGCAGGCTGTGATGAAATACTTCTGAGAAAAAACAAATCGGAGGGAGACTGATAGCAACAGAACATAGAAACGTACAGTACAGCAAAAGGCC
>NW_025173946.1:0-1897 GCF_004010195.1 Chiloscyllium plagiosum | reverse complement strand
AACACTACCATTGTGAAAGATATACTAACTCTGATACTTCAATGATTTTGCATGAAGACCCACGTATCATCTACTTCCTGCCCCGTAAGAATTCTGTTTGTGACTTATGACCAAGGACATCCACGTCCTTTTCAACAACAGCACTACCCATTGTCGCACCATTTAAGAAATATAAATATAGAATAATGATATTTGTTGTTTGCATCTGAATCATTTTATACCATGTGAACAGCTATTGTCCAAACAGTGATCCATCTGATAACCAACAAGACTTCAGTCCAGTGAAAAACACTACTCTTCTCGTATCTCCATTACCCAATTTTTAGCCAGATGGCATATATTCCACCCCTAGCTACCCATGGACACTAACATTCCCCCCACACCTGTATTCATTCATGTCAAGCGACTGCTGAAAATTCGAATACTCCACTCCCATTGGTTCTCAATTAGTGATGTCACAACGGACAATCTCCGCAAACCCCAGCACGTTTATCAAAGATTATTTCCCTTTCCTGAATATAGGCCAAGTCTACATTCTTATGATGAAGGGCTTTTGCCCCAAACGTCGATTTTGCTTCTCCTTGGATGCTGCCTGAACTGTTCTGCTCTTCTAGTACCACTAATCCACATTCTTATAACAGGCTACAATTATATTTTTTCCTCACAGCTGACATCAAGCTATCTAGTTTTCTGTTTGTTTATTTTTCACTCCGATCTATTTCAAATATTTAGTTTCACTATAGCTGCTTTCCAGTCAGCAGGATCATTTCCAGAATCCAAGCAGCTTTGAAAAATAATCAATAATATTTTACTAGCTCTGTTGGTACTTCCTCAATACTCTTGGAAGTAGCTCATCAGATGCATCAAATTACAAACCTTCAGTTCAATGAGACTTTCAAATACATTTTTTTTATAATTCTAATTTCCTGTTGTTCACCTTTTACACCAGCCACTCTGTTCCCTAGTTTGTTTCTGTAAGTTCCTCTGTGGAGACAGAGCCAACATATTCCTCTCAGCGGAGCAGATGGCTTCTCTCAGCGAGACAGAGCCAACATATTCCTCTCATCAGAGGACTGCACTCCGGAGATAATGCATATGCCACCCACCCCTGCGCTGTAAAATTCCACAATTAATCCAGTTCACTTCATGGTGAGTATCAGCACAGTCGTGTCCCTGGTTTGAGGCTACAGGTTATACTGAAGGAGGGTACACAGCTCAGTGACAACCTCATATCTGAAACAAATTGATTTCACACTTTATACTTGGAATGAGACCAGCTTCGACAAATGTGCCTGGAAATCCCGGGGAGGATAGTGCAGTGCCTACTTCCTCCTATTTACAGAACTTCACTTCTGTGTAGTCTCAGCTCAATTTGTTTACCATGGACCCAGACACTCTGTAAATGTAGTGTCCACAGTGCCGTCGCCAGACCCTCGGGTGTCCCTGAATGAACCAAGCAGCTAACAAAACAAACCCGGGAACACCATCCACTGAAACTCCGCTGACTATCCAATGACAGGAGCAAGTCAAATCCCCACACCCATGATGCACCCATTTAGTGTTGAAAATGCCTCTCTTTCCTCAGTTTCTCTTCCTGGCTGAGAAAACGGTTTCATCTCTGCAAGTTCTTGAAGAAAGATTCCATCTTAATCTACCTATCCTCATAATGCTCAGTCTGATATAGTTCGGGCTAAAATTTCCGAAATGCTGCTTTCATCTTTATGGGATCACAGGTAAAGGTTCCAGTACCTTAGCTAATTGAATTAATGGTTTGGGAATGCTCTTTGTCCTCGCAAGATAGGCTAAATACTTGCCTGGCTTATCACCATGCTCAAACAGCCTTTGCAAGTAAGTTCCTCTTTGAATGTCTGTGTGAGCATAGAATTCACTGCAGACC
>NW_025173945.1:0-1897 GCF_004010195.1 Chiloscyllium plagiosum | reverse complement strand
GTCTGTTTCCCCACCTGCAGGATCTAGAACTGAGTACATGCCCCAAGGGTAATCCCTCGACGAATTTAAACAAATTGCTTATTTTCGATTGACAAATATATCGGATTTATTTTCCCACAGACAGAACAGACTAACCTCTTGCCTTCTGCAGTTAAAGGTTATTGATATACAGATCTGATAACTCTGCTGTCTCTTGGAACTTGTATTGCGATCACTGTCTCAATTATTCTCAGTTAATATCCTGTAAAATGAGTTCACGAAAGAAAAATCAACGTCTGTCTGGATAGAAACCTGGAAATGATAAACATTTCCCTCGGTTTCTGTTTGCTGTTTCAATACTCCTCTTCAAATTGCACTCACTAACCTCCACAAGAAACAATGTTTATATGCGTTGTTGCGCATGGCCCTCAACAAAGATGGCGCAGGGACCCCGTGGCCTGTCACTGCCTCAAATTCACAGCCATTTTACCGTTTGCTGCAAACGCGGAACCGGGAGTCTCGAATTGTGGTTTAGCGGCAATACTAGATTATCATAAAACCGCCCAATCCATTCTTCTCTCAACTTCTGCCGTGTCATCCACCAGAATGGGATGCTCACGTTATTGGGATTGTATCATAGACCCTCTAACAGTCAGAGGGAAATTGAGAAATGAACTTGTAAGAAGATCTCAGCTATTTGTAAGAATAATAGTGTGGTTATGGTAGGGGATTTTAACTTTTCAAACATAGATTGGGACTGCCATAGTGAGAAGGATTTTGATGGAGAGGTATTTGTTAAGTGTGTACAAGAAAATTTTCTGATTTAATGTGTGGATGTACCTACTGGAGAAGGTGCAAAACCTGACCTACGCTTGGGAAATAGGGCCGGGCAGGTGCCTGAGGTGTCAGTGAGGGTGCACTTTGGTGCCAAGACCATAATTCTATTAGATTTAAAATAGTGATGGAAAAGGATAGACAGGGTCTAAAAGTTGAAGTTCTAAATTGTGGAAAGGGCAATTTTGAAGGTATGAGGAAAGGAGTGTCAAAAGCTGATTGAGTGCAGATATTCACAGACAAAGGGACAGCTCGAAAATGGAAAGACTTCCGAAATGAGATAACGAGAATCCAGAGAAAGTATATTTCCGTTAAGAGTGAAAAGGAAAGGCTGGTAGGTACAGGGAATGCTGTTTGACTAACGAAATTGAGGGTTTGGTTCAAAAAAAGAAGGAAGCATATAAAAGGTATAGACAGGATAGATCGAGTGAATTGCTGAAGTGTATAAAGGCAGTAGAAGTATACGTAAGAGGTAAATCAGGAGGGCCAAAAGGGGACATAAGATAGCTTTGGCAAATAAAATTAAGGAGAATCCATAGGGTTTTTGCAAATACATTAAGGACAGAAAGATAACTAGGAAAGAATAGAGCCCCTCAAAGATCAGCATGGCGGCATTGGGTGGAGCTGCAGAAAATGGAGGAGATACTAAACGAGTATTTTCCATCAGTATTTACTGTGGAAAAGGATATGGAAGATATATCAAGTAGCGAAATAGTTAGTGACGCCTTGCAAAATGTCCATATTACAAAGGAGGAAGTGCTGGATGTCCTGAAATACAAAAGTGGATCTCTCCCCAGGACCTGATCAGGGGTACTTAGAACTCTGTGGGAAGCTAGCGAAGTGATTCCTGTGCCTCTTGCTGACATATTTGTATCATCGATGGTCATAGGTGAGGTGCCGAAAGACTGAAGGCTGGCTAACGTGGTGCCACTGTTTAAGAAGGGTGGTAAGGATAAGCCAGGGAACTATAGACAAGTGAACCTGATCTCGGTGTTGGGCAAGCTGTTGGAGCGCATCCTGAGGGACAGCATTTACACGAATTTGGAAAGGCTTAGGGATAGTCAACATGGCATTGTGCATGGGA
>NW_025173944.1:0-1897 GCF_004010195.1 Chiloscyllium plagiosum | reverse complement strand
TGCAGGTGAATGGGCTAACATTAACGACTGGGTTACAGCAGAAAGCAGCATTCTCCTAGCCACATGTCATGCTCCAATTGTTCCTGGCGGTCTGATGGAGTCGGTGACCTTTCCACCCTCAGGCCATACACCATGATGATACCATGAGCATGTCTCTGTATTGTATACTGACACACAGCCCATGAGACATAACGGAACAAATCCCAACCCTAGAATAATGGTGCAATCTGTATTTCCTTGTCTCCACCCTTCTCTGTGGAACACCCTACATTCCCCTCTCCATCTGATTACATTCATCTCCAGGTCAAAGAACAAAGCTGTGAGAAAGGACCATGAGAATGTCACTACTTTGCCTTCCTTTCTAAAAGCTGGGTCTGTTTACAGCCTGGACTCTCCTCCTGGAAATCCATTCTTTGTTGAGTGGTTTTCACTGCTGCAGGCTCCTCTTCCTGAGTGTCACAGCACAACAACCAGCCGCCATTCTCATCCACCATTACATCATTGCTCTGGGAATCGACAAGAGATCGTCTATATCCTACACTTTCCCAAAGCACACCGTGGGAGATTTGACCCTTGAGCAAAATAGACTGATGAGCTGTGTGGGGATCAGAATAAACCAGTTCAGTGCTCATGGCTGTATGGTCATGGTAAAAAGCATTAGCATTGAAGAACCTGGGGGAGGTGTAAAGGGAACGGAATTGGACCTTTAATCACAGTTTATCTTCTGAGTGTGTGGAGATGGAGCTTTGTTATAGTGACATCTGCATGGAATTGGAGTCTGGACTCCAGAAAGTATAAAATCCTCCCCCTGCCATCACCTCTGGAAATCGGTTTACTCAATAAAACCTGTTGTCACTCCCTCACACGTATATCCCAGTCTCACTGCCAGGAGGTTTGGGCTCAGTCTCCCCCTCCCAATTCGGTTCAGGCATCAGGATCCTTACACCCAGGTGATGTTCAACCCTGACCATTAGATAAAGAGAGAGGGGTTGAAGAAATGGAGCTGACTGGCTTTATTAGAACGTGGGAGCTATGTGTGGAATTGATTTGTGACACTGGGTCCTGTTCATTTCGCAGTCCCGGTGTGGACCCTGTGAGTGGAATCTGATCATTTTAAAATGATACTAATGCCCCTGACACAGACTGAGCTAAATATTCCAAATAAAGAAGAGGTGTCCAGTCAATCTGAGATGAATTCAGCTGGAGAGAGATCCCCACGTGTTACACACTCAGGGCCTGAGGCAAACTGCTGAACCATGCATCTCTGGATGGGAGGAATCCCAGTCCCAATCCCAAAAGCTTTTCCTACTCCTCCTTCTTTCGCTCCTCTGGGGAATGGCCATCTCTGTCTGGTGTGTGCTTGTTGCACATACCCCTCATGCCCTCTCCCTGCTCCAATGGGTCACTGTTATTGAAAGTGAGAGTGGACATTACGATCTGCCCACTGTCCGGACACCATGGGAACTTGGCCCACAACCAATCTTCTATCACCCCATTCCCCACCCATCTGCTGAACAGTCCCCACTCCCAATCCTCCATCACCACGGGTACGAACCCCACTCTCGATCCCCTGTCCCTCTGGTGAACAGGCCCCTCTCCCTCTGTAGAGGACACAGCATTTTCAGGAGCAAATTAAGTTTCTTGATTTTGAAAAAGGTAAAAGAAGGCAAATCCTTTGTTTTTTTTCCCAGTGGAAAGGAGTGTTTAGGGTCTTATACTTGGACGAGGGATGAGGTGAATGTTATGCCTACTCCAGTCGCTCAGGAAGGTGCTGTAAGCAGGATGGCTGAGGCCACTCCAGAGGGAATAGACCCTTGGGAAGGCTGCAAGGGAAATGCAGGCCAAGATGTTTTGTGATGGCGTCACGTTAGAGTCGGGGCAGGAGATAATGCATTGA
>NW_025173943.1:0-1897 GCF_004010195.1 Chiloscyllium plagiosum | reverse complement strand
GTTCATCCCTTGAGTTTGGAGGGTTCCTAGGCGGAAGATGAGGCGTTCTTCCTCCAGCTGTCGTGTTGCTATGGTCTAGCAATGGAGGAGTCCAAGGACCTGCCTGTAACGTGGCTGAAGATCTTTTGGACAGAGGAGATGACCTGGGGTGTGCAGTGAGAGAGAGACTCACTGAAATTCTTGTAGAGGGAGGAAGAGAGCTTCTTCAAGGAAGGCATCCTTGTAAGAGGATTCGCAGTATTTTAAAATCTTCTAGGAGAAAGTGAGGACTGCAGATGCTGCAGAGGTGTATCAGGGAACAACTAAGTGGAAGGAATTGATGCAGGGCTTCAATAATTGCAGAATTCATGTAGGTGCCTTTAAATTCGAAGTGGGAGAACTGTGGCAGGATTATACTCGAAGGTAGAGCTGGTGCACCGCCTGGATTTGTGCAGGAGTGGTAAATGAGAGATTGGTGCAGCGGAGGCCAAAATAGAACCACGGAGATGTACAGCATGGCGACAGGCCCTTTGGTCCAACATATCCATGTCTGAATTTTTGAATTCTGGCAGCGTCCACTAAATCAACCTGGCCAAGGAAACACTGACTACACAATTAGAAGACCCAAAGACACATACACCAAACACCACTGACTTCATCAGCAATGACATTATCATCAAGCTACTGGACCTCTCCTTACCACGCACTTCACTTTCAAAAACAATATCTACAGACAAACCAATGGCATGCCCATAGGATCTCCAATATCATGAATCTTAGCAGAGGCAGAAATGCAGAGACTCGAACAAACAGCTCTGCCAAACCATCCTACCCAAACTTTGGGTCCACTACGTGGGTGACACCTTTGTCATCAGTAAATGCAACAAATTAGAGGAAACCTTCAAGACCAGCAATAATACACTTACTGGCATAAAAGTCACTAAAGAGGAGGAAAACAACAATAAACTGCCATTCCGAGATGTCACAGTAGAGCAAAAAGCCAGCATCTGCAGGAAAATAACACAAACAGGCCAGATATTGAATTCAGAAGCAACCATCGCAACATCCACAAATGAAGCTGCATCAGAACATTATTTCAATGAGCCATCACACACAGCAGCACAGAGGAACTCCTCAGATTAGAGGAAAATCACCTATACAGTGTATTCAAATAGAATGTGTCCCCAATGAACACAGTTCGCCGTTGTTTCAGCAACAACCCCAAACAAATCGACAAAACGCATTAATAAACCTTAGCCGCTCTCCCCTACATCAAAGACATCTCTAAAATGACTGCCAGACTACTGAGACACCTTGGCATCATGGTAGCCCACAAACCCACCAATACACTAAAACAGCCGCTAATTAACTTAAAAGATCCTGTACAGACAGCAAGCAAAACTAATGTGAGGCACAAAATACAATGCAATAACTGGAACAAACACTACATTGGACAAATAGGCAGAGGATTAGTTGCCAGAATACATGAATTTTAACTGGCCACAAAAAGGCATGACCCTCTCAAAACATCCATCCTAGGACAAGCCATTAAAGAAAACACACACACACGAGAATAGCATTCCAACCGAAACTCCAACAACAACCACATTGACTTGGACCCCATTTACCAGCCCCTGAGAAAAAGAACAGGAAATGACATCATCATATGAAATGACGCCACCACGAGAAATTACATCACCGACACAAGGAAACCCAAACGTATAATCAGAAAGCTGGAAACACCAGCAGTGTTTCATCCAGAGTTTCACTGAACATGTTACCTAGTATTGTGACAAAACGTCTGAAAATGAACCTTCCAGGTAAGTGAGCATGTCTCCGCCCACGAGTCAAACCTCAACTACAAATCTTCTCATTACTGTCTAAGATATGAGTCTGATTCCGTGCTGTGCATCTTCAT
>NW_025173942.1:0-1897 GCF_004010195.1 Chiloscyllium plagiosum | reverse complement strand
AATGTTATGGTGAGTAGGCTACATGAGGCAATGCTATGATGAGTAGGCTACATGAGGCAATGTTGTGTTGAGAAGTCTACATGAGGCAATGTTATGATGAGTAGGCTACATGAGGCAATGTTGTATTGAGGAGGCTACATAAGGCAATGTTGCGGGGAGTAGGCTACATGAGACAATGTTATGGTGAGTAGGCTGCATGAGGCAGTGTTATGGTGAGTAGGCCACATGAGGCAATATTATGGTGAGTAGGCTACATGAGGCAATGTTGTGTTGAGTAGTCTACATGAGGCAATGATGTGGTGAGTAGGCTACATGAGGCAATGTTTTGATGAGTAGGCTACATGAGGCAATGTTGTGTTGAGTAGTCTACATGAGGCTATGTTATGGGGGTAGGCTACATGAGACAATATTATGGTGAGTCGGCTACATGAGGCAATGTTGTGTTGAGTAGGCTACATGAGGCAATGTTATGGTGAGTAGGCTACATGCGGCAATGTTATGATGAGTAGGCTACATGAGGCATTGTTGTGTTGAGTAGTCTACATGAGGCAATGTTATTGTGAGTAGGCTACATGAGGCAATGTTATGATGAGTAGGCTACATGAGGCATTGTTGTGTTGAGTAGTCTACATGAGGCAATGTTGTGTTGAGTAGGCTACATGAGGCAATGTTATGGTGAGTAGGCTACATGCGGCAGTGTTGTAGTGAGTAGGCTACATGAGGCAATGTTATGCGAGCAGTCTACACGAGGCAGTGTTGTGGTGAGTAGGCTACATGAGGCAATGTTATGGTGTGTAGGCTATATGAGGCAGTGTTGTCTTGTGTCGGCTACATGAGACAATGTTGTGTTGAGTAGGCTACATGAGGCATTTTTGGGTAGAGTAGGCTGCAGGAGACAACGTTATGGTGAGTAGGCTACATGAGGCAGTGTTGTGTTGAATAGGCTGCAGGAGGTAATGTTGTGTTGAGTAGGCTACATGAGACAATGTTGTGTTGAGTAGGCTACATGAGACATTGGTGCAGGGAGCAGGCTGCATGAGGAAATGTTACAGTGAGTAGGCTACATGAGGCAATGTTGTGTTGAGTAGCTTACATGAGGCATTGTTGGATTGAGTAAGCTACATTCGACAATGTTATGATGAGTAGGTTACATGAGACAATGTCATTGTGAGTAGGTTACATGAGACAATGTTATGGTGAGAAGGCGACATGAGGCAATGTTGCGCGAAGTAGTCTACATGAGGCATTGTTGGGTTGAGTAGGCTACATGAGGAAATGTTATAGTGAGTAGGCTGCATTAGGCTATGTTATGGTGAGTAGGCTACATGAGGTACTGTTGTGTTGAGTAGGCTACATGATGCAATGTTATGGTGAGTAGGCTACATGAGGCAATGCTGTGTTGAGTAGGCTACATGAGGCTGGTGAGTAGGCTACATGAGGTACTGTTGTGTTGAGTAGGCTACATGAGGCAATGTTATGTTGAGTAGGCTACATGAGGCAATGTTATGGTGAGTATGATACATGAGGCAATTTTGTGGTGAGTAGTCTACATGAGGCAATTTTTGGTGGGTAGGCTACATGAGGCAATGCTGTGTTGAGTAGGCTACATGAGGCAATGTTAAGCAGAGGTGGCTACATGAGACAATGTTATGGTGAGTAGGCTACATGAGGCGGTGTTGTAGTGCGTAGGCTACAAGAGGCAATATTGCGGGGAGTAGACTACATGAGACAAGGTTATGGTGAGTAGGCTACATGAGGCAATGTTGTGGTGAGTAGGCTACATGAGGTATTGTTGTGTTGAGTAGGCTACATGAGGCAATGTTATGGTGAGTAGGCCACATTAGGCTATGTTATGGTGAGTAGGCTACAAGGTACTGTTGTGTTGAGTAGGCTACAT
>NW_025173941.1:1042-1897 GCF_004010195.1 Chiloscyllium plagiosum | reverse complement strand
ATCACGTAATTATCAGTCATTTTGTGCAAAATACTTTTCTGTACCAAATGTCATTTATTCGACCTTTTGTTCACAATAGTACTCACTTTCCCGGTCTAATTATTTTCTTTCTTATTCTGGCATAGGTGTCTAAACATTTATCACGATAAAAATTAAAAGAATAAACATGACTCAACAAAAAAAACCCAATTTTGAACTGTGTCAATTGTTATTGAGTAATTTTTAGAATTATTAAAGCGACTTTTTATATATTAATTTTCTGTTTATCAATCTTAATTATTACGCAATCGAAGTCAGAGCAAAGTGCTTTCAAAATATCAAGTTAATTTATCTATCAATATTTTGAAAACAATTAACAATTACAATAATTTCACAGCACTTTGTGCTTGTTATGAAGTCTAAGTTAATGTGTTTTTAATATTTTCCATGTTTCTTATTGTGAATGCTACAATATAAACACCTGTTTGGTTGGGCCAATACACCCAGAAAAGACCAATAACTGCCCTTGCGACATCGTTTGTAAATATCTGACTTTTGCTCATTTGAAAGATCACAGTCATCTCAGGCATTGATATTCAGAGAACACCAATTACTTTACACTGCAATATTTCTCTTCATTTCTGCACATTACTCAGTGGAATAGTGAGATGATATATCTCATTATTCTTAAATTCATTAATAGTAGTTTTAAAATCAATTTGTTGCTAATATTGTTCAATTTGGCAAAGAATGTAAATGTGGAATTATGGTTCCATATAATAACTGTTGCAAGGACATGTCAATGTAAAATCTCTCAATCATTGTGAATATTGCTTTTCATTTTAAACTTGGAAACACTTCTGAAATGATTTGATT
>NW_025173941.1:0-1018 GCF_004010195.1 Chiloscyllium plagiosum | reverse complement strand
TACACAAAAAAAGGATTGACATCTTTCTTGTTTCATTAAACAATCACGGGAAATGGTGGCTTCTTAGAAACCAGACATTTTCAGAAACAATGAAAGTTGTCTTCAGCTGTATCGTCACACTGACTGACCAATTCATCATTTTGTTCCAATTTACGTGTAGAACAAAAAAAAATACGTTGCGTTTCATAAAATGAGAAACTATTATGAACATGTCAAATGATTGTATTCATTTGTATTTATCAATTTACAGTAATCACACAAATCTGTCAAGTTGTCATTCCACAAAAAATCATAAAAATCATATTTAATTAAGACATATGTTAACTCCCATCATTATTGTAAATTACTATTTAGTTTTAAGTACATTACACACAGGATCCATCCATTTAATTCCAATCCAATTATCACAATAAGCTTCTGATTAATTTTCACTTGAGTAACCACAGTGAGCATGTGATTGTAGACCTGCCCAGCCTGGTTGGGAACATTATAAAGGAATGTTGTGCAGCTCTGATAGTGTCTCTGTTACCAGACCAGGAGGTACAGTTTCAATTCCCATCTTGAACAGAGTTGTGCCAGAGCAGTTCTAAATGTTGATTAGAAAATATCTAAGAATCAATTGAATTGCCTTTCAATTCAATATTAGATATGCTTCCATCTGTTGTTCATTCCAATAATCACAGTACTTGCTATTTATTTTCTTCAGGTCACTAATAACACAATGTATCTAATTCCACTCAATCAATATTCGTTGGAAAATATTTGAGAATGTTGCAGTCATACAGATGAAATATACATAGTAACGACATTAATTTATTTTCTTTTGTTCTGAAGAGCTGAGTTCAAACAGGACTTAGAACTTAATGCTCCAGTGCTATAAAAATGAGCAGAAAAAATAAATTTCTTGTTCAGTCAAATAAACAAATGCCAATTCCTTTTATTTATCAATTTTTAATTATTGATCTGTTTATGAATTGTGTGAAACTTGTTTTTCGTTTTCCACTCGCCTATTTATATT
>NW_025173940.1:0-1897 GCF_004010195.1 Chiloscyllium plagiosum | reverse complement strand
CCCTTGTTCTAACTTTCCCTTCAATTTCCTTCATAAACATCCAGTTTGTCCCCTCCCACCTGCTATGGGTTGATACACAATGCCATTAGGGAGGGAATTTCAGGACTTTGACCCAGCAACAGTGACAGGACAGTTATATATTTCAAAGTCAGGATGGTGAATGATTTGGAGGGGAACCTGAAGATGGTGGTCTTCCCATGTATCTGCTGTCCTTGTCCTTCTAGTTGGAAGCAGTCGTGCGTTTGGAAGTGCTATCTAACGGTCTTTGGTGATTTTCTGCAGTGTATCCTGTTGATAATACACTGTGCTGCTACTGAGCATCAGTGTTGGAGGGAGTAACTGCTTGTGGATGCTTATGTATATGGTGCCAATCAAGTAGCCTGCTTTGTGCTGGATGGTGCCAAGCTTCTTCAGCGTTGTTGGTGCTGTACTCATCCACCCGAAAACGCTTAAGTGAATACAGTGTTTAAATATGTAAAAATGAACTGTGTTGTGTACTGACTCTCTTGATTTGTTTCTCCATGGAGGGATTTTTTTTTCCATTATGGTACATCGCAAATTTAGCCACAGAAAAAAAAATTCAGTGAAGTGAATGTTTTTTTGTTTGATCAGCACCAACAATGTGTTTCCGATTGTATCAAGAGATTTGAGCCAATTTGATTTTATGATACCTGACAGATCTGCTGCTGGAATAGGAACTTTTGGAATCTAAAGAGAAAAGTTGAGAAAAACAATCCATGCAGCGGTTTGGTAAAGACGATTAAGTAATGTGGGACATGAAGGAACAGGGAATTTAAAAGTAATAGTTCATCTCTGAATAAGGTCCATGCAAAAAGTAGTGTTTTTAAAAAAAAGTTTAAGTCTCCTTACCTGAATGCAAAAAGCATTTGAAACAACATGGATGAAATTAGTGGCACAAATAGAGACAAATGAGTTTGATCAAATTGCAATTAGACAGACACGATTGAAAGATGATGAAGGCTGGATAATAACAATCCAGAGTTCTTAACATTTTAAAAAGACAGGTGGATGAAAAAGGAAAAGGTGAGTTTCTTGATAAAATATAACATCATAAGAGTAAATGAGAAAGAGTCTCTTTGGTTCAAAGGATCAGAGGTATAATTTGTATTGCAAAGATAAGAATAACAAGTGTCAGTAAACACAATGGGAGTAGTTTATAAGTCCCTTAAAAGTAGCTATGTATTGTCCTTTGTAGTCAAAGATGATTATGATATCACAGCAAGAATTCTTCAAGGAAAGTTGTAGGGGCATTTGTTCAAAGGTGATGAAGTGGTCTAATTTTGCACAAAACTGCAAATCAGCTGCATATTGGATACAACGTTTTGTTGGTTTGGAAGAGGTCCTTGTGGCTGTAAACGTTTAAAGCTCACTTTGGTCCTGGAATGAATCATCCTATAAGAAGAGGCTGAATAAAATAGGTCTAAATCTTCTGGAGAGTAGAAAAATGAGAGGTAATCTTATTGAAACATACATTAGCGCAGGCAATAGAAGGTTGTTTCCCCCAACTGGGGAATCAAGACCACAGTGTAAAGGGATTGATAATTTCCAACCACAATGATAATAAATGGAGAATTGTAAGTTTTCAAAGTTGTCTACCACAGAGAGTTTTTGAGCTCCCTTATTGGGTGTATGCAAGAATGAAGTAATTTTGTGTCCTCCTAGAGAAATAACAGGTATAGGAAGAGGGCAGAGACAAAAGGCCAGTTATTATTCAATTAAATGGTAGAGTAGCCTTGAGTGGATGCATTCTGTCCTTTCCTATGTC
Organism: Chiloscyllium plagiosum; assembly: GCF_004010195.1. Taxonomy (NCBI): domain Eukaryota; kingdom Metazoa; phylum Chordata; class Chondrichthyes; order Orectolobiformes; family Hemiscylliidae; genus Chiloscyllium; species Chiloscyllium plagiosum. The sequence goes on along the minus strand of NW_025173940.1, from coordinate 111 downwards.
ATAGAGTTATATCGTCAGCATGGAAACAGACCCTTTGGTCCAACCAATCCTTGCTGACAATGTTCCCAAAACTAGCCCCAGTTGCCTACACTTGGCAACTACCTTATCAGG
>NW_025173939.1:0-1897 GCF_004010195.1 Chiloscyllium plagiosum | reverse complement strand
GTTGCACCTTCCAAAATGAATCATCTCACACTTATCCGCATAAAACTCAATTTTTCACCTCTCAGACCACCTCTGCAGCTTATTTATACACTTGTGTAATTTACAATATCCTTCGGCATTATCCACAACTACACTGACCTCAGTGTCATTCGCAAATTTACTAACTCATCCTTCTGCACCCTCATCGAGCTCATTTATTAAAATGACAATCAACAATGACCCCAAAACAGATCCTTGTAGTACACCTCGAGTAACTGAACTGCAGGATGAACATTTCCCATCAACCACCACCCTCTGTCCTCTTTCAGCAAGTCAATTTCTGATCCAAACTGCTAAACCACCCTCAATCTCATGCCTCTGTATTTTGTGCAATAGCCTACTGTGGGGAACCTTATCAAGTGCCTTACTGAAATTCATATACACCATATCAACCACTGTACCCTCATCCCCCTGTTTGGTCACCATCTCAAAGAACTCAATCAGTTTGTGAGACACAACCTACCCTTCACCAAACCATGTTGAGTTTCCCAAATCAACTTATTTCTCTCTGGATGATTATAAATCCTATCTCTTAGAAACTTTTCCAACACTTACCCACAACCGAAGTAAGGCTCACTGGTCTATGATTACCAGGATTGTCTCTACTCCCCTTCTTAAAATCTCCTTTTTATTCACTTTAATTCTTCCACTTCTGCCCTCAAAAGGGCTCAGGGATTGCTTGCCCTCCCTTAAGTATATTTCGACTGTTCCTGATCTATACCCCATATTATTCACCTCAGGAATTTCCTGCCAACCTTAGACCTTAGTTTATTCAGAGCTGATGTGTCATTACCCCATGGAAGTTGGTGATTTCCCCATTTGGTCATTTTGACCCCGGAATGGCCTTTGTTCTTTTCCACTGTCTCCCTAAACCTTCTGATACAATGATCACTCTTCCCTAAATGTCCTCTCACTGACACTTGATCTACTTGAGCCTCCTCATTCCCAAAATCCAGGCTGAGCAGAGCCTCCTTTCTCATTGGATTGGAAACACACAACTGGAGAAAATTCACCTGAACACACTCCCACAATGCTGGCCAAGCTCTGCCTGTGACGCTGCTCCAATCACAGGCTATATTCAGATAATTAAAGTCCCCCATTATAATAACTCAGTAATGTTTCCACTTCTCTGTAAGTTTCTTGGAGATTTATTCATCTGCATCCAGCCCACTGCTTGGTGACCTACAGACTCTTCCTTGTGCCCCCCACCCCTCCACCCCCCCTGTACAGCTGAGCCCCCCGTGATGCCATGGACTTGGCTCCGGCTGCACTCCCCAGATGAACCATCATTCTCATCAGGATTCTGAACTGAATCTTGGTTGGAGAGTGGGATGCACTCAGGGAATTCCTGTACTAGCTGCTTGGTCCTTTTGGACTGTCTGCTGCTCCCCCATTCCCTCTCTCCATGCATACTCTGAAACTGCAGAGTGACCATATCTCAAAACGTGCTCTCCACGGAGCTCTCAGCCTCACGGATGCTCCGCACTGACACCAGCTGCTGCTCAAGCTCCGAAACCCGGAGCTCCAACTGCTGTCACTGACCACACTTCCTGCTCTCATGATGGGAAGCATTCAGATCCTAGCTACCTCTGTGTGAAGTACACTCAATTACAGGGCCTCCCTAGCCTTCTGCAGCAGTGAGTTCCACAGATTCACAACCCTATGGCAGAAGGAATTCCTCCTTATCTCAGTTGAAAAGGGTCTTCCCTTCACTCTGAGGCTGTGCCGTCATGTCCCGGTCTCTTCCCCGATTGGAAACATCTTCTCCGTGTCCACTCGAGACAGGTCTCTCAGTATTCTGTAAGTTTCAATGAGATTCCCCTCCTCCTTCTAAACTCCATCGAGTCCTCAACTGTTC
>NW_025173938.1:0-1897 GCF_004010195.1 Chiloscyllium plagiosum | reverse complement strand
TGGCTCAACCCATTTACATGAGTCTGCACAACCCAATGATTCCCCCATAGCCCCTGAAAAATGAGGTCATGCCCCTTGAAGCCAAGCTACTCCTGAACATGAACAAACCCCTTTCTGCATGACCCTGTTCTAATTCAGTCTTTACTGTATCCCAGCTTACAAATATAATGACCTCTTTCACAATTATCATCCCCATTCCCCTCTGCCTGCAGCAACCAATCCTGAAGAATAGGTCCCCAAGGTCCCATCTTTTGACCATTTCTGCCCAATCCCCTTTCTGGCCTCCCATGTGCCTTTACCCTAAGTTTGTCTGGACGAATCTAACAGACATGTTCATGGGCTACCCCATGAGAGATCAACCAGATAGCCCAGATTGAGAAAAACCGATATCCATAACTGAATCCTTTACATGACGACATCAGTTCTACCATCTAGACTGACCACTATGGAGCCACAGGACATGTTAGCCATGACAAATTCCCCTGACTGTAGTGACATGGACCTTTTTTAACAAAAACACTCTTCTCAGACCTCTGATTTTGATCATGCTCCTGGACTGGTATCAAAGGTTGCCCTTGTATTACTGTGCTGGCATCTCTTATTAATGTGTACCTCCATGGACTTTGATGAGAATGAGATTTAAGACAGAGATGAGGAAACAATTTTTCTCTCAGAAGACTGATAGTCTTTGGAATTCCCTTCTTTAAAAAGTATTAGATGCAGAATCTTTAAATATTTTAAACCAGAGGTAGATAGATTCTTGATTACCAAGTGATGGAAAATGGGAGAAGAGTAGATAGGTATTTGATGACCGACATGGACATGGTTGGCCAAAGGCCTTCTTTTCTAATATAAAACTCTCTGACTCTAAAGGTTAATGCAGTGACCAAAGTCGACAAAGCCCAATACCACCACAGCTGGAAGATTGTATCGAAGCCAAAGAATTGTGGATGCTGAATCAGAAACAAAGACAGAAATCACTGGAAAAACTCAGCAGATCTGGCAGCATTTGTGGAGAGAAAGAAAAGTTAATGTTTCAGTTCTGGTGACCCTGCTTCAGCTAGGAAAAGGTTGATATATATTCTGAAGCTGGGTGGTAGGAAGGTGAGGAATAAACAATAGGTAGATATGGAGAGACAGAAAAACAATTGGGCAGATAAAGAAATGGGTAAAGGTCAGCCTTTAAGAATTGATAACTGCTAATGGAGACCGTTAGTGGCTGACAAAAGGTTGTTTGTGGTAGCAGCCCATGTGAGGGGGTTAGGCGAAGGACATGGTCAGTCCCCAAAATTGTTGACCTTGATACTGAGTTCTGAAGGTCGCAGGGTCTCTGAAGGTCGCAGGGTCCCCAAGCAGAAAACGAGATGCTGTTATTTCAGCTTGTGCTGAGCTTCATTGAATTATTGCAGCCAGCCTGAGACAGAGATGTTGGCTTGGGATCATGGTGATGTGTTGAAGTAGCAGGCAACAGGATGCTCAGACTTTTTGCAATTGCTCATTTACTTCCTCTATCCTCAATATCCAAGGCCCCAGACATGCGTTCCGGGTGAGGCAATGATTTACTTGCACTTTACTCAATCTGGTCTATTGTATTTTCTGTTCACAATGGTCGCCTCTATACTGAGGAGATAAAGCACCAACTGGGCGACCTGTTTATGTTCTGTCCGCAAAAATGATCCTGAGCTTTTTGTCGCCTGTCACTTCAACACACATAAGATAGTGGTGGTAGTATTTGTGAGAAACAAAAGCTCACTCACTTTAATAATTTCAGTCCGAGACTTATTTCTGATCAGCCATTTATTTGTACACCTATAGATGGGTGCTTTGTCTAATTACCTAGTAAGGTAATGACAAAATGCACACGATATCCAAAAAACCCTCGCAATTTATACCATAT
>NW_025173937.1:0-1897 GCF_004010195.1 Chiloscyllium plagiosum | reverse complement strand
CAGGGTGCCAGATGGTGAAGATTTGCAGACTGACATCTCAAAATCATGCGCGGATCGTGATAAAGTTAACCAGCATTTGAAGAACCGAAGATGGAGAATCACTCGGCCAAAATCCTGCAACACTCTCCTCACGGCATTGTCAGTCTACCTGCACCAAATGGAGTGTGAATGGTACAAGACAGCAGCTCACTACCATCTTCTCAAGGGTAACGAGAGATGGGGAATAAATGCTGGCTGAGCCAGTGATGCCCATATCCTGGAAACGGTTTCGATCTCGAGTTGCTGAAATCCAATTGATGTTACTGCAGGATGAAGAGGGATGCTGAGTGCATCCTCCAGGAGCCAGCACCATCACATTACCCCTGCCTGCACCCACACAGTAACACAACAACGCCACTGGAACAAAAGGCAGTGAAACCAAAGCAGGACTTTGATATCGTACTTTGAGGTAAAGTCATGAAAAGGGATTGGAACACAGCAGGAACAGGAGACTGAGCTGGATGGTCAGCTGTTTCCCATTGAATGGGGGAGCAGGATTGAAAGGCCGAATGGTCGTCTCCTCCTGCTATCTCCCAGGTATGTATATAGCCATAGAGCCCGGGTAGGAAGAAGTGGGCAGGGATTCTCCAGGAGATTGCACCTCTACATCAGTTTTCAGTGAGGGATGGTTTGATGGATTTTATTTAACATTTGTCTTTAACACAAGGTTTGTGAATTTGGTTTTAAAGTATTGTAGCTATTTATTCCACAATAAATAAAACTAAAAGAAAAGAAATGAAACTATCTGAATATAACAGTTTTTTAAAAATTCAAACGCCCTGTAAAACAAAATCCTGTCTATTCCCGGACACCATCACTTTCCAGTTACTCAAACTCCAGGGAAATATTCCCTCCCTGTCTGAACCTTTGTTTTGGTTTAACTGCTTTTCAGTTCTCCTTCTGTGACCTGTGAAGTGTACTTTTTCCCCCCATTTCTCCTACCCAGAAGTGTTATCTCAAACAGCTGAGCAACCTTCCCACGTTCATCATTACGCCATTTTGAGTTTTGTTAATATATAATCACTAGCAGTAAATCACCCGTGTAACCAATTGAATATTTACAAACAAAGTCCATTACGGGCAAAGCAAACCATTACAAATGACAGAGTGGGAAGGGACCAAATCAAAGTAGAGTTAGGGGTGAGGGGGCAGCAGTGGAGATAAAGCACTCTATCCCCTGCGATGCCCACCTCTATCTAAAGGCATCGAGAGCATTGATACATACCACATACTCCTTCTCCAAGGACACCTGCTTTATCCTCAATCATAGAATAGAATCCCAACAGTGTGGAAGGAGAGCATTGGCCCATGAAACCCCACCAACCATCCAAAGAGCATCCCACCTGGAGCACTCCATCCTTGTAACACTGCATTTCCCATGGCTGATCCACCGAATCTGCACAATCCTGGACACTGTGGACAATTTCACACAAATGACCCACCTAACCCACAAATATTTGAACTGTGGGAGGAAACCAGAGCACCTGGAGGGGGCCCACACAATCATAGGGGAATGTGCAAACTCCACACTGACTTGACCAAGGCTGGACTCCAATTTGAATCAAAACAGGTGATCCCTGTGCATTGTCACATTGCTGTTTATTGGAGACTTATTGCCCAGAGAGCCATCCTGAGATTCAGAAAGAGACAATATAAATTCAGTCAACTCCTGCCGAGTGAATGTGTTAACAACAACACTTTGAGCCAGTGCAAGTCAGTTCTAATAGTTATCAATAGATTGAATTTAAACAGGATGCCCCACAACAGGAAGTGCTCTGACACTCAATGCCCCTAAGTCAAGGTCATTTTCCTAAAACCACTCACCTCTGGCAATACCATTGAAGATATTTTATACAGT
>NW_025173936.1:0-1897 GCF_004010195.1 Chiloscyllium plagiosum | reverse complement strand
GTATGGAGGGAGCACGTTCTGAGGTCTTAAGGGAGTACTAACTGAGTTATTGAGGAAGCACTGTCTGATTTACTGAGGAAGCACTATCTGAGGCATTGAGGGAGAACTATCTGATGTACTGAGGGAGCACTATCTGAGTTATTGAGGGAGCACTATCAGATGTACTGTGGAAACACTGTCTGATGTACTAAGGGAGAACTATCTGAGGTACTGAGGGAGCTCTACCTGAGGTATTGAGGGAGCACAATCTAAGGTATTGAGGGAGCACTCTCTGAGGTATTAAGGGAGTACTATCTGAGGAACTCAGGGAGAACTATCTGAGGTACTGCGGAAGCACTACCTGAGGTACTGAGGAAGCACTGTCTGAGTTATTGAGGGAGCACTATCTGCTGTACTGAGGAAGCCCTATCTAAAGTATTGAGGGAGCACGTTCTGAGGTATTAAGGGAGTACTATCTGAGGAACTCAGGGAGCACTGTCTGAGGTACTGAGGGCGCACTATCTGAGGTATTGAGGGAGGACTTTCTGAGGAATTGAGAGTGCATTATCTGATGTACTGAGGGAGAAATATCTGAGCTATTGAGGGAGCACATTCTGAGGTATTGAGGGAGCACTTTCTGAAGGATTGAGGGAGAACTATCTGAGATATTAAGGGAGAACGATCTGACCTATTGAGGGAGCTCTTTCTGACGTATTGAGGGAGAAGTATCTGAGGTATTGAGAGAGCACTTTCTGAGGTACTGAGGGAGCACTTTCTGAGGTACTGAGAGAGCATTTTCTGAGGTACTGAGGGAGCACTATCTGAGGTATTGAGGGAACACAATCTGATTGAATGAGGAAGCACTATGTGAGGTATTGAGAGAGTACTAAGTGAGGTCTTGAGGGAGCACTTTCTGTGTTTTGAGGAAGCCCTATCTGTGGTATTGAGGGAGCACTTTCTGAGGTACAGGGGGAGCACTTTCTGAGGTATTGAGGGAGCACTATCTGAGGTGCTGAGGGAGCGCTTTTTGAGATTTTGAGGGAGCAATTTCCGAGGTACTGAGTGATCACTATCTGAGGTACAGAGGGAGCACTTTTTGAGATATTGAGAGAGCACTTTCTGAGGTACTGCGGGAGCACTATCTGCGGTATTGAGGGAGCACATCCGAGGTATTAAGAGAGTACCATCTGAGGAACTGAGGGTGAACTATCTGAGGGATTGAGGGAGAACTATCTGAGTTATTGAGGGAGCACTATCTGATGTACTGAGGAAGCACTATCTGAGGTACTGAGGGAGCTCTTTCTGAAGTACTGAGGGAGCACTTTCACAGGTAATGAGAGAGCAGTATCTGAGGTACTGAGGAAGCACTATCTGAGGCATTGAGGGAGCAATATCTGAGTTATTGAGGGAGCACTATCTGAGGTACTGAGGAAGCACTTTCTGAAGTACTGAGGGAGCACGATCTGTGGTATTGTGGGAGCTCTTTCTGAAGTACTGAGGGAGCACTTTCAAAGGTATTGAGGGAGCTGTATCTGAGGTACTGAGGAAGCAGTGTCTGAGGCATTGAGGGAACACTATCTGAGGTACTGAGGGAGCACTTTCTGAGGTACTGAGGGAGCATGATCTGAGGTATTGAGGGAGAACTAACTGAGTTATTGAGGGAGCACTTTCTGGGTTTTGAGGAAGCACTACCTGAGGTTCTGAGGGAGCACTATCCGAGGTATTGAGGGAGCACTATCTGAGGTACTGAGAGAGCACTTTTTGAGATATTGAGGGAGCACTTTCTGAGGTATTGAGGGAGCACTGTCTGATGTCTTAAGGGAGTACTATCTGAGTTATTGAGGGAGCACGATCTGATATACTGAGGAAGCACTATCTGAGGCATTGAGGGAGAACTTTGATAATTATGTACCTGTCA
>NW_025173935.1:0-1897 GCF_004010195.1 Chiloscyllium plagiosum | reverse complement strand
AGTCACCCAAGACTGGAATCAAACCTGGGTCCCCAGCACTATGAGACAGCAGTGCTAACTACTGAGACACTGTGGACTCCTAAGAAGAATGAGGAAAAATACAATAACCTTTAAGGATGGATATCTAATTGGCAAGTGAATTTCAACTTAGGTAAGTGAGTAAGTGTTGGGACGAACTGAGACATCACATACCATTTGAATAAAAGAGTATTAATTGGAGAGAAGAGCAGAAAGATCTCGAGGCAGTGTTACACAAATCTCAAAAAGTTGCAATGCACGTTTAATTAAAAAAAAACAAGCATTCAGGTTCCTTTCCAGAGAGATTGGTATTGAAAAGCAGAAAGATAAAATTAGCTTGTACAGTACGATTGTTGGACAACAATTCAGTTCGGTCTCCTTCATTTCAAAAGGATACAGAGGCATTGGAGAAGATACAAAGTACAAGACCAGAATTAAGGTGGAAGCAGTGGTGTATTGGCCATGTCACTGAACAAGTGAGCCAGAACACCAGTGTAATGGTTTGAATCACACTATGACAGATGATGAGGTGCAGTAGTAGTGTTTTGGAATCAGAGGTACAACTTCCAAACAGCACCCCCAGTCAAGGTCTGATCCTGGAGGCAAAGGTTCAAGTCCCTCATACTCCAGGTAGTGAATAATAACATCAGTAAACAGGCTTATTAGAAAATATCTCAAAAATTCAGCAATTGAAAACTAGACTAATTATGTCATGCAACGACTGTTGATTGTTGTAAAAGCCTATCTGGCTCATTAATTTCCTTTATGGAAGGAAGTCTGGCCTATATATGACTCCAAATCCACAGCAATGCGGTTAATTCTAAACTGTCCTTAGAGCAGTTAGAGATGGGCAATAAATGCTGGCCTTGGCAGTGACACCCACATTCTATAAATGAATAAAAGAAATTGACATGTGATATATATTGATAATTTCATTCCAGATTTTTAATTCATTGAACTTAATTACCCTCGGATAGCATAGTTGGTTTTGAACTCACGTCTAAAGAGCATTAGTTCAATCTCTGAATTATCAATCTTACTGCTCTCAAAGCATGCTAATGTAAACAGTTTAGGTGAATTTGAGGGAAAGCTGTTGAGTCCCTTTAAACTAATGGCTCCCCAGTTCAAATTCTTTAATGTGCAAAAAGTTAGTGTAATCTCAGCATAACTCTGGATTCAAATAGAGTCATGGAGTGATAGAGATATACAGCATGGAAATGGACTCTTTGGTGCAACTCGTCCATGCCAACCAGATATCGCAACCTAATCTAGTCCCATTGGCCCATATCCCTCCAAACCCTTCCTATTCATATACCAATCCATTTGCCTTTTGAATGCTGTAATTGTACCAGCCACCACCACTTATTCTGGCAGCTCATTCCATGCATGCATCACCCTCTGCATGAAAAGGTTGCCCTTTAGCTCTCTTTTAAATATTTCTCCTCTCATCCTAAACCTATGCCGTCTAGTTCTGAACTGCCCCACCCCAGGGAAAATACCTTGTCTATTTATGCTATCCATGTCCCTCATAAGACCTTCCCTCCATACCAGGAAATGTCTTGGTAAGTCTCCTCTATATCCTTTCCAATGCTTCCACATGCTTCCCATAATGCGATGAAAAGAACTGTATGCAAAACTCCAAGTAGGGCCGCACCAGAGTTTTGTACAATTGCAGCATGACCTCATGGTTCCAAAACTCAATCCCTCTAGCAATTAAAGCTAACACACTGTACATCTTCATAACAACCATATCAACCTGGGTGGCAACTTTCAGGGATCTATGTACATGGGCACTGAGATCTCGCTGCACACTACCAAGAATCTTACCATTAGTCCAGTACTCTGCATTCCTGTTACCCTTTCCAAAATGAATCACTTT
>NW_025173934.1:0-1897 GCF_004010195.1 Chiloscyllium plagiosum | reverse complement strand
GGACACTTTTGTCGAACTCGCCCATGCCGAACAGACATTCCAATTTAACTTTGTCCCATTTTCCAGCATTTGATCCCTATCCCTCTAAACCCTTCCAATTTATGTACTCATTTGGATGCCTTCTAAATTTCTGCGTGAAAAGGTTGGCCCTTGGATCCCTTTTAAATCTTTCCCCTTTCAGTTAAACCTATGCCCTCTAGTTTTGGACTCCCCGACCATGGGAAAAAGACCATGGCTATTTATCCTATTCATGTCCCTCATGATTTTATAAACCTCCATAAGGTCAGCCCTCAGCCACTGACGCTCCAGTGGAAATAGTCCCAGCCTATTCAGCCTCTCCCTTTAGCTCAAACCCTCCAATCTCAATAATATCCTTGTAAATCTTTCCTGAATCTTTTCATGTTTAACAAAATCTTTTCTGTACCTGTAATAGGGAGACCAGAATTGAACGCAGTATTCTAAAAGTGGCCTCACCAATGTTCTGTACAGCCCCAACATGATGTCCCAACTCCTATACTCAGTGCTCTGACTGGTGAAGGTAAGCCTGCCAAATGCCTTCGTCGACATCCTGCGATTCCACTTTCAAAGAAATATGCACCTGCACCCCTCAGACTCTTTGTTTGGCAACGCCCCCCAGGACCCACCTTTAACTGGGGAAATCCTGTCCTGGTTTGCCTTACCAAAACACAACACCTTGCATTTATCTAAATTAAACTCCATCTGGTTTTTCTTGGCCCATCTGATCATGTAATGTCCTCTGAGATAACATTCTTCATTGTCCAATACACCTCCAATTTTGGTGTCTTCTGCCAACTTACTAACCATACCTCCTAAATTCACAACCAAATTATTTATATAAATCACAAAAAGCAGTGGAAACAGCACTGATCCTTGTGGCATATCACTGGTCACAGGCATCAAATCCGATAAACAACCTTTCACTACCACCCTCTGTGTCCTACTTTCAAGCCAATTTTGCATTCAACTGGCTTTTCCCCTCTATATTCCAATGGATCTAACTTTACTGACCAGCCTATCACATGGAACCTTGTTGAATGCATACTGACAATGCCTACTCTGCTTTCATCAATGTCCTTTGTCACCTTTTCAAAAAATGCAATCAAGTTAGTGAGACATGCTTTCCCAAACACTAAGCCACATTGACGATCCCTTATATAGCAGGGGTCATAACTCTTGAGAAGTCCTCCGAGATTTTCTTGAGGAATTTTTTTTTTATTTTCAGGGACTATTTTTTGATTTTCAAGGGCTTGTTCTTTGCAGTCACCCCCAGGTTCTTTATTAGGCGGTACATTCATTGATGCACAGTCTCTGTCCGTGGGTGAGGGGGGATTTACTGTACAGTCTCTGACCCTGGTGAAGGGGACTTACATCCTCATTGATGCTCACATATTTTTCCAGCTGCCGGGCAGTGTCCCTTCTCAGAGATCCTTCTCCTGTTCCTGGGTACTACCCCCAGCCTCCAAGTCACTCCATTGCTATGCAGTGGAAAATGACTGCACCTTGTATTCTGACGGGCATTCTTGGGTTATTGATACTTTTTTACTAACCATCTGGAGAGAGCTTGGATGTGCAGGTGACAGCATTGGAATCTGGAACATGGCAGTGGCCAGATCGGGACTTTGGCTCTTGGTGAGATGGAGGCCAGAGAGCCAGGTGGCGGTCCAGCAGCCGACAACATTGCAGCACTGTCAAGGTCCATAGTAGTCAGGAGTGAGAGGGCTGATGAGCCCAGACAGTCAGGCAATGAAACGGCTAATGATCCCAGACAGTGAGGCAATGAAACGGCTAATGATCCCAGACAGTGGAGCAGAGAGATGGCTGATGTGTCCAGACAGTGGGGCAATGAGACGGCTGATGATCGCAGACATGTGGGGCA
>NW_025173933.1:0-1897 GCF_004010195.1 Chiloscyllium plagiosum | reverse complement strand
AATAAAACACTGACGGTCAGAATATTCCAGTGACGGTGAGGATATATCAGTGACAGTGATGATATACCAGTGACGGTGAGAATATACCAGTGACATTGAGAATAAGACACTGACGGTGAGGATATACCACTGACAGTGAGGATATTCCAGTGACAGTGAGAATATACCAGTGATGGTGAGGATATTCCAGTGACGGTGAGAATATACCAGTGACGGTGTGGATATACCAGTGACGGTGAGAATAAAACTCTGACGGTCAGAAAATTCCACTGACGATGAGAATATTCCAGTGATGGTGAGGATATATCAGCGATAGTGAGGATATACCAGTGAGGGTGAGAATAAAACACTGACGGTGAGAATATATCAGTGAAGGTGAGAATAAAACACTGACGGTGAGAATATACCAGTGACATTGAGAATAAAGTACTGATGGTGAGAATATACCAGTAACGGTGAGGATATACCAGTGACGGTGAGAATATTCCGGTGACAGTGAGAATATACCAGTGACAGTGAGAATATACCAGTGATGCTGAGAATAAAACACTTACATTGAGAATATTCCAATGACGGTGAGAATAAAACACTGACGGTGAAGATATACCAGTGACGGTGAGAATATACATGTGACGGTGAGAATATACCAGGGAGGCTGACGGTGAGAATATACCAGTGACGGTGTGGATATACCAGTGATGGTGAGGATATACCAGTGACCGTGAGAATATACCAGTGATGTTGAGAATAAAACACTTACGTTGAGAATATTCCAATGACGGTGAGAATAAAACACTGACGGTGAGGATATACCAGTGACGGTGAGAATATACCAGTGACGGTGAGAATATACCAGGGAGGTTGAGAATAAAACACTGACGGTGAGGATATACCAGTGACGGTGTGGATATACCTGTCACGGTGTGGATATACAAGTGATGGTGAGGATATACCAGTGACGGTGAGAATATACCAGTGAGGCCTAGAATATAACTCTGAAGGTGAGAATATGCCAGTAACGGTGAGAATATACCAGTGACAGTGAGAATATACCAGTGATGTTGAGAATAAAACACTTAGGTTGAGAATATTCCAATGACGGTGAGAATAAAACAGGGGGGTTGAGAATAAAACACTGACGGTGAGAATATACCAGTGACGGTGTGGATATACCTGTCACGGTGTGGGTATACCAGTGATGGTGAGGATATACCAGTGACGGTGAGAATATACCAGTGAGGTTGGGAATAAAACACTTACAGTGAGAATATACCAGTGACAGTGAGAATAAAACACTGATAGTGAGAATATACCAGTGACGGTGAGAATATACCAGTGAGGCCTAGAATATAACTCTGAAGGTGAGAATATGCCAGTAACGGTGAGAATATACCAGTGACAGTGAGAATATACCAGTCACGGTGAGAATATACCAGTGAGGTTTAGCATAAAACATTGAAGGGGAGAATATGTCAGTGACGGTTAGAATATACCAGTGATGTTGAGAATATACGAGTGATGTTGAGAATATGCCAGTGACGGTGAGAATATGCCAGTGACGATGAGAACATGCCAGTGACGGTGAGAATATTCTAGTGATGGTGAGAATATTCTAGAGACTGTGAGAATAAACCACTGAAATTGAGAATACACCACTGACGTTGGGAATAAACCACTGACGGTGAGAATAAAACACTGACGGTGAGAATATACCAGCGACGGTGAGATTATGCCAGTGACGTTGAAAATGAAACACTGACGGTGAGAATATACCAGTGATGGTGAGAAAATACCAGTGACGGTGAGAATATACCAGTGACGGTGAGAATATACCAGTGACGTTCAGAATAAAACACTGACGGTCAGAATATTCCAGTGATGGTGAGGATATATCAGT
>NW_025173932.1:0-1897 GCF_004010195.1 Chiloscyllium plagiosum | reverse complement strand
ATAACCCACATTACAGATAAAATCCACTCTCACCGCAGATAAAACCCACATTAAAGATAAACCCCACTCTCATTGCAGATATAACCCACATTATAGACAAACCCCACTCTCACTGCAGATATAATCCACATTACAGATATACCCCACTCTCACTGCAGATATAACCCACATTACAGATAAATTCCACTCTCACTGCAGATAAAACCCACATTACAGATAAACCCCACTCTCACTGCAGAGAAACCCACATTACAGATATACTCCACTCTCACTGCAGATATAACCCACATTACAGATATACCCCACTCTCACTGCAGATATAACCCATATTCCAGATATACCCTGCTCTCACTGCAGATATAACCCACATTACAGATATCGCCCACTCTCACTGCATATATAACCACATTTCCGATAAACCCCATTCTCACTGCAGGTATAACCCACATTGAAGATGTACCCCATTCTCACTGTAGATAAAACCCACATCACAGATGTACCCCACTCTGACTGCAGATATAACCCACATTATACAGAAACACCATTCTCACTGCAGATATAACCCACATTACAGATATACCCCACCCTCACTGCAGATATAACCCACATTACAGATAAACCCCACTCTCTCTGCAGGTATAACCCTCATTACAGATAAACCCCACTCTCACTGCAGATGTAGCCCACATTACAGATATACCCCACTCTCACTGCAGATAAAACCCACATTACAGATCATAACCACTCTCACTGCAGATATAACCCACATTACAGAAAACATCCATTCTCACGGCGGATATAACCCACATTACAGATAATATCCAATCCCACTGCAGATAAAACCCCATTATAGTTATACCCCACTCTCACTGCAGATATAACCCACGTTACAGATATATCCCACTCTCACTGCATATATAACCACATTACAGATTAATCCCATTCTCACTGCATGTATAACCCACATTGAAGATGTACCCCACTCTGACTGCAGATATAACCCACATTACAGATGTACCCCACTCTGACTGCAGATATAACCCACATTACCGACAAACCCCACTCTCACTGCAGATATAACCCACATTACAGATATACCCCACTCTCACTGCAGATATACCCCACATTACAGATATACCCCACTCTCACTGCAGATATAACCCACATTACAGATTATCCACACCCTCACTGCAGATATCATCCACATTACAGATATCGCCCATTCTCACTGCAGATATAACCCACATTACAGATAATATCCACTCTCACTGCAGATATAACCCACATTACAGATAATATCCACTCTCACTGCGGATATAATCCACATTACAGATATTATCCACTCCCACTGCAGATAAAACCCACATTATAGATATACCCCACTCTCACTGCAGATATAACCCACGTTACAGATATATCCCACTCTCACTGCATATATAACCACATTTCCGATAAACCCCATTCTCACTGCAGGTATAACCCACATTGAAGATGTACTGCATTCTCACTGTAGATAAAACCCACATTACAGATGTACCCCACTCTCACTGCAGATATAACCCACATTACACAGAAACACCATTCTCACTGCAGATGTAACCCACATTACAGATATACCCCACCCTCACTGCAGATATAACCCACATTACAGATATACCCCACCATCATTGCAGATATACCCCACATGACAGATAAACCCCACTCTCACTGCAGATATACCCCACTCTCACTGCAGATATAACCCACAATACAGATATACACCACTCTCGCTGCAGATATAACCCACATTACAGATATACCCCACTCTCACTGAAGACATAACCCACTTTCCAGATATACCCTACTCTCACTGCAGATATAACCTACATTACTGATATACCTCACACTCACTGCAGAT
>NW_025173931.1:0-1897 GCF_004010195.1 Chiloscyllium plagiosum | reverse complement strand
GTCTTCCAGATTCTACACATCTATTTCCTCTTCTATGTGTCACTCCTGATCATCTGTGTAATATCTTGCAGACTATACACATCTATTACCTCTTCCAGATATAACTCCTGATTGTCTGTATAATGTCTTGCAAACTATACACATCTATTACCTCTCCGAGATGTCACTCCTGATTATCTGTGTAATGTCATGCAGACTATACACGTCTATTACCTCTTCCAGATGTCACTCCTGATGATCTTTATAATGTCTTGTAGACGATACACAACTATTAGCTCCTCCAGATGTCACTCCTGATCATCTGTGTAATATCTTGCAGACTATACACATCAATTACCTCTTCCAGATGTCACTCCTGATTGTCTGTGTAATGCCTTGCAGACTATACACATCTATTACTACTTACAGATGTCATTCCTGATTATCTGTGTAATGTCTTGCAGACTATACACATCTATTACCTCTTCCAGATGTCATTCCTGATTGTCTGTGTAATGTCTTGCAGACTATTCACATCTATTACCTCTTACAGATGTCACTCTTGATTATCTGTATAATATCTTACAGACTAAACACATCTATTACCTATTCCAGATATCACTCCTGATTGTCTGTGTAATGTCTTGCAGACTGTACACATCTATTACCTCTTCCAGATGTCACTCCTGATTGTCTGTGTAATGTCTTGCAGACTATACTCATCTATTACCTCTTCCAGATTTCACTCCTCATTGTCTGTGTAATATCTTGCTGACTATACACATCCATTACCTATTTCAGATTTCACTCATGATTGTCTGCGTAATGTCGTGCCGAATATACACAGCTATTATCTATTTCAGGTGTCACTCCTCATTGTCTGTGAAATTTCTTGCAGATTATACACATCTATTACCTCTTCCAGATGTCACTCCTGATTGTCTGAGTAATGTCTTGCAGACTATACACATCTATTACCTCTTCCAGATGTCACTCCTGATAGACAGTGTAATATACACATCTACTACCTCTTCCAGATGTTACTCCTGATTGACTGTGTAATGTCTTGCAGGCTATACACATCTATTACCTCTTACAGATGTCACTCTTGATTATCTGTATAATATCTTACAGACTAAACACATCTATTACCTATTCCAGATGTCACTCCTGATTGTCTGTGTAATGTCTTGCAGACTGTACACATCTATTACCTCTTCCAGATGTCACTCCTGATTGTCTGTGTAATGTCTTGCAGACTATACTCATCTATTACCTCTTCCAGATTTCACTCCTCATTGTCTGTGTAATGTCTTGCAGACTATAAACATCTATTAACTCTTCCAGATTTCACTCCTCATTGTCTGTGTAATGTCTTGCAGACTATAAACATCTATTAACTCTTCCAGATGTCACTCCTAATTGACTGTGTAATGTCTTGCAGACTATACACATCTATTACCTCTTCCAGATGTCACTCCTGATAATCTGTGTAATATCTTGCAGACTATACACAACTATTACCTTTTCCAGATGCCACTCCTGATTATCTGTGTAATATCTTGCAGACTATACACATCTATTACCTCATCCAGATGTCACTCCTGATGGACTGTGTAATATCTAGCAGAGTATACACATCTATTACCTCTTCCAGATGTCACTCCTGATTATCTGTGTCATGTCCTGCAGACGATACACATCTATTACCTCTTCCAGATTTCAAACCTGATTGTCTGTGTAATGTCTTGCAGACTAAACACATCTATTACTTCTTCCAAATGTCAGTCCTGATTATCTGTGTATTCTCTTGATGACATTACACATCTATTACCTCTTGCAGATGTCACTCCTGATCGACTGTGTAATGTCTTGCAGACTATCCACATCTATTACCTCTTCCAGATGTCACTCCTGA
>NW_025173930.1:0-1897 GCF_004010195.1 Chiloscyllium plagiosum | reverse complement strand
TGGAAAATTTAATACAGGAAACAATATTCCCAAACTCCTCATGGAATTAGCGTATCAAAGTAAGAAGCTGTTCCTGAGTGACATTCTCAGCGTAAATGCAGAAACACTTCAAAATCAATCACCTGATTCACCTCAGGAAATACCAGGATATTTTCTCCGGAATTTAATGATGGTTCATTCCAGGGCAAGAAATTTTAATTATGAACTAACTAAGACACAAAATCAGTCAGAATCAGAAAACTTGGATTTTCTATCTCAGGATGAACACAGTGAAGGTTTATACCATCCCCTGGATATCATTGTGTCTATTTTCCTGTGTGCTGACCCATTCGTGCAGCAGGAGCTGATGGTAAAGATGTCCCTGTGCCAGTTTGCATTGCCACTGTTACTGCCTGCTGGCAACAAGGGCTACACCTTCCTACTGTGGGCCCTGCGCTCCATTGTGAAGAAGTGGTGCCCACTCTCACTCCGAGACAGTGCAGGCTTTAAGGAAACAAATATGGTGACTGCCGACATTCCCATCTTTTCCTTCATTCGACTCGGTTCCTGCTCCATCTCCAAATCAATGATTCTAAATGAAGTCCTCAGCCCCTCCCAGCAACATCACAACTTCTTCATCCATCACAATATGGAGGGCGGTGATATCCCTCGCAGGATTTCTGATGGTCTTGTCGAGTTGTGCTGGTACCTGCCCAGTGGGAGTGAGGAATTGGATCTTTTCCCAGAGCCAATGACCATATTAAACCTTCGAGGTGACGGTCACGAGTTCCACACACAGGTTCAGTTTCTGACAACCATCTCTTCAGCTGTTTTTATTTGGATTGATAATGTTGACAGTGGCTCAAGCAAGACCCTGAAGTCCCTCGCCCAGTCTCCAGCGAGTAAATACATAGTGCTCACTGGGAGCAGTGTGAGCAGTGAGACTAAAGGGCACTTAAAGGAATTCATTACATCCTCAGTGTTTAAAAAGGAACAAATATTCTTTCAAGGAAAAAGAAACAATGCAGAGTTTACTAAGACACTGCGATCCACATTGAAAAAGGCCTTGGAAATAACCCATCAAAATAATATTCGGGACCCCAGCCATTTGGAGACACTGGCAGTAACTGCAAGAGAGATGGGAATTTCAATAGATGAGGATGACGAGCTGTGTTCACAGGGTAAAGAAAAATCTGGTAACATTTATAACCCTATTAAAGGAGAGACCATTAGCCAATACAAATCAAAAAACATGTCTTTTCAGGGTTTCACTTGGCAACAAGTTTCCAAAATAGAAAAAGAACAATGTCGCCTAAAACAGGGAAAGGAGAGTTCACCACAAAAATATTGGAATGACCTTGAGGAAGAGAAGAGGAAACTCCTAAAGCAGCAGCGAGAGAAAGGTATATCGGCTGATATGAAAGGTTTTATCACAGCCCTGACAGACAGGGATGAGAGGACATATTTCCTGCAGTGGATGAAATTCCAGTTGGATTCCAGATCGAGAGACACTCTCTCTGTTTTACGTGAACAGTATAAAGCTTTGTATGAGAAATCTCAGGGACAGTCAACGGAGCAGAAAGACCCTACAATCAACAAACAGTTACAGGAATTAGACCGACAGATAACTGCCAGCTCCCTTGGACTTGAACACTTCATGCGAGAAATCGGACTGATCTATGAAACACTGATAAAGCAGGAGAACCGTAATGAGGAAGAGAGAGACACAGTGCAAATATTACCCCACTTTGCTGCTGAGCTGATGTTGGACGGGTTCCCTCTGGAGCTCATCGATGGAGATGTTTCCAACATCCCTTTACAATGGGTCGCTGATGTACTGAAGGCAGTTGAAGCCAGGATTGGCAGAGAGACCCATGTGTTTGTGCTGACGGTGCTGGGTGTGCAGAGCACAGGCAAG
>NW_025173929.1:0-1897 GCF_004010195.1 Chiloscyllium plagiosum | reverse complement strand
AATTAACACATCTAATTCTTAAAGTGTATCATAAAATAATTAACGAACAGCTATTTGCGGTCCCTTCACCAACCTATCGTTTAATTTCCCTTCTATCATACCCGACTAATGAAACACCCGATTAAGATTTACTGAAAACTTCGAACTACATAATCAGCGAGCTTTCCAATCTGCTTTTTATATATTCCTCCGTAAATGTCCTCTTCAAAACAGTGTCGATGATTTTCCGTGTGCTCCCTCCTTCTCGAGGGAGGTACCACTCAGAGTGTTCTGACTAGAAGTCGACATCTTTTGGTCTTTTGGCAGTTGTTCCTCAATTGTTCCTTTTTGTCGGTCCTATACCACGAAAGCATTGGATTGTATTATTAGGTTTTAATATTGCCAATACACAAAATTCAAACCTCGATAGCGTTTGGTATTTGTTGGGGGTTATAATTTAAAATTACTTGCCTAATTCAAATTTGTTTTTGTCTCCAGGAAACCAGTGACACCAGCTGCTGGACCAAACAAATACATTATATCCTGATCAGAAAACTTCGTGCTCTCAGGTAATTCTGCTACCTTTTTACTTGCTTAAAGAGACAGCACACCCACATCATCATAACACAGGCTCACTCCTTCCCTCCCTCCCAGTCTCTCTTGTTCGCTCCCTCCCTCCCCTCCAGACTCACTCATTTGCTCGCTCTCACCCACGCAGACTCACTCGATTCCTGCAACCCCTTCTCAATTGTTCGCTTGTTTTCTCTCTCAACCATGTCTCAATCGTTCGCTTGCTTTCTCCTACCCAGGCTCAATCACTCCTTCCCTACCAGTCTCGGCACTCGCTCCCTCCCTCTAAGTCTCAATCAGTTCGATGATCTCTCTCTCGCCACTTCCTCTCTCCACAATCACTCTCACACCCCCAGTATCACTTCCTCTCTCACCTATCTGTCCCAAATCTCTCTCTCCACCGCCCTATCTTCGCTTACCGACGTATTTCTACCAAATCCCTCTCTCTCCTCGACCACTTTCCCTCCGCTTCTCACTCTCTCTCTCTCGCTCCCTCCCATTTCTCCCTCTGTTTCGTCCACTCTCTCTGTCTCGCTCACTGCTCTCTCCCGACTTCTCTCTCTCTGCTCTCCCTCTCTTTCAGACAGTAATTTCCATTCCCATGTGATCGAAATGCCCTCCAATGCATTTCATCGACGTTCCACACCCCTGCACTCAAACCCCACCCCTCCAACTGCAACAAGGAAAGAATCACACCCCCGATCCTTACCTTCCACCCCACCAACTTCCGCATAAACTGCATAATTTGCAGACATTTCTGCTACTTCGAAACGCACCCCACCACCAGAGATTTATTTCTTTCCCCAACCCTTTCCGCTTTCCGGAAAGACAGTTCCCTCCATGACTACAGAGTTAGGTCCACTCATCCCAACAACTTACCCTCCCCTCCTGGCACCTTGCCCTGCCACCACAGGAATTGCAAAACCTGCGTACACACCTCCCCCCTCACCTTCTTCCAAGGCCCCTAAGGCGCCTTCCACATCCATCAAAGTTTCACCTGCACATCAACCAATGTAAGTTTTTTGTATCTGCTGCTCCCAATGCAATCTCCTTTACAATGGGGAGACTGGACGCCTTCTCACAGATCGCTTTGGTGAACATCTAGGGGACACCCGCAATAATCATCCCCACCACCCTGTGGCCGAAAATGTCAACTCCCCCTCCCACTCTGCCGAGGACATTCTGGTCCTGGACCTCCTCCACCACCATTCCCTCACCTGCCAACGCCTGCAAGAAGTATGCCTCATTTTCCGCCTCGGAACACTTCAAGCCTAGGGTGTCAACGTGGACTTCACCATTTTCCTCATTACCCCTTCCCTACCTCGTGCCAGTTCCATCCTGCCAGCAT
>NW_025173928.1:0-1897 GCF_004010195.1 Chiloscyllium plagiosum | reverse complement strand
AAGTTGGGGCTGTTTTCCCTGGGGCGTCGGAGGGTGAAAGGTGACATTATAGACGTTTAAACAAAAATCAGGGGCATGGATAGTGTAAATAGGCAAAGTGTTTTCCCTGGGGTCGCAGAGTCCAGACTAGAGGGCATAAACTTCAGGTGCGAGGAGAAAGATATAATAGATACCTATGGGGCAACATTTTCACACAGAGGTTGGTACATGTATGGAATGAGCTGCCAGAGGAAGTGGTGGAGGCAGGTACAATTGCAAAATTTAGGAGGTATTTGGATGGGTATATGAATAGGAAGGTTTTGGAGAGTAATGGGCCAAGTGCTGGCAGATGGGCCTAGATTGGGTTGGGATATCTGTTTGGCATTGACGGGTTGGACCGAACAGTCTGTTTCCATGCTGTACAACTCTATGACGATGATTCTAACTTCTTTTTAAACAAACCTTTTAAGGGTGGTGTACGATTAAATATAAAAATGACTGCACAGGTTTTAAAAGGCTTTTTTTACACTTCAAAAGATTTTTGTCTTAAAAATTGGTTTTAAATTTTAAAAAAAGCTGTGCTGTCACTCTGGAGTGCCTGACATACTTTCAGCTCCCGATAAAACTTCTTTTTTTCCTTCGAGGAATTTATTGAAGAGGAATGTTATTATTGAAGAAAAGTAAATTGTAGATTTCATTTAATTTTCACATGTTTGACTGCTAAATAGACACGTATATATATATTTTCCATTTTAACCTTATTTTCTGTAGGTTATATATATACATACACACACACAAAGTTATGAAACATTCTGTCCTTAGACAAAATATTATTCAAGCCATATGTACGTTACAAAGAGAAATTGCTAGACGATTTAAAAAAAGTCATGACCCAATACCATCAGTGAAATCTTGTGTCACTGTCATGAAAGGTGAGAAGGTAGCTTAAAGGTCTCCACTGGCCTCTATCAAATGGACAATCAATTTATGGAACTGTTGGAGTGGATGATCTCTCTGAGCAAAATGGTAGAGCTGTCAGTTATTGGACACTTGGAACGATTCTTATATTAGGCAACGTTTGGCAAGCGTTCGTAGAGTTATTACAACCGGATCTTTTATATCAGTGGCACAAACAGAAGATTCGGTGGCAGTGCATCAAAATTTTGGATGATGTGCTGCTATCACAGAGCGAGAATTAACAACATCTCTAAACGTTTCAGGCATATTGGTATGTGTGAAATTCAGAGACCAGAAAATATGGTAAATATTGACATGAATTACATTTTTAGGGGAAAGGTTAAAACAGTAAAGAGTGAATTTAAGAGTTCACTAGGAAATTAAAAAATAAAATCTGAAATGCATTAATTTCTGCATTATTCCCAATGCCAAACACTATCGGCGGAAGGAAAAAAAAAAGAAGGTTAAAGTATAAAATTCAAAGGCTCAAGAGCTGGTATGTTTTTCTGGGATTCAGTTTTTTTGGAACTTGGAATGCCTTTCGGAATAGCAAAGACCTCTTCAAAAACGATTAATCTAATCTAAACTGTGAAGCGACCAATATCTAAGCAGGGAGAATTGTTCACTCTGAAAAGGGATACTTAATATTGATTGAGAAGGAAATGAGGGTATTCTAAGTTGCAATGTAAATGGTAGAATGGATGGAGAAGGCTCTGAATGTGAGGACAACGCATTCATCAGAAAAGAAACACGAGTGAGTCAGACTATATTGTAATTCTTTAGAAATAAATTACATTTACTTCAATGCTTACAAGAAAAGCGGTTAACGTATCTCGTGGTTAGCAACATAGGATTGAGACATCATAGCTATTACAGAAACTTGCCTGAAAGATGTTCTCGAGTGGCAATTCAATGTCTTATGTTTTACGTGCTAAAGAAAGAATATAAAAAGAGACATGTG
>NW_025173927.1:0-1897 GCF_004010195.1 Chiloscyllium plagiosum | reverse complement strand
ACACGTTCCAGAAACATAAAGCGTCATTTTTGGAACTCCATGGAGAAATATAAGCTCACTTCAGATAGACAGAAAGTAGTAACGTTACTGATTACGCAATGTTTAATATCCTTTTAACACCGTCCTGGAGACTGTGATAAGACTGTGCCTGATAAGAGAAAGACGTACCATCCTGTTTCTCAGAGATTGCCCGCAATGAGTTCCCGCGATCCTTTCAATGACAATGGAGCACATGGTCTGTTGCTAGGAGGAAACAGAATAGTGGAATTGTGGAAAGGTTTAGAAAGTTCCCTTCCACCTGCACTATTTGACCATTGAATACAAAATAGGCCGAAATAAGCCAGGGCGAAAAAAACAATCAGGGTGTATTTTATCACCTGTTCCATACAGCAAAGTACTTTCAAGTCCCACTTTGCTTCAGTTTTGAGAATCAGACGACATGGACAAAGATAAACGTTGATGGCAGTTTGAGGTTAGAGGAGATTAGATTCCCTGCAGTATGGAAACAGGTCCGTCGGCCCAACAGGTCCACACCAACTCTCTGAAGATTAACCCATCCAGACCCATTTCCCTACCCTAGACTTTCCCATGACTAATGCATCTAACATTATGGGAAGTGCATGTTCAATTTACCTGACTTGCACATCTTTCGAATGTGGGATGAAACCAGAGCTGCCGTGGGAAACCCATACAGATGCGGGGAGAATGTGCAACTCCACACAGATCGGTGCCTGAGGCGGGAAAAGAACACCGGTCCCTGGCGCAGTGAGACAGCAATGCTAACCACAGAGTCACTGTGCTGCCAAGTGGGTGGGCTCAGACAGGCTCGTACTGGGAGGAAATAGTGAAATTACTTATTCTGAAAGATGTAGTATCTGTTTGACTCCGTCCTCTAGAACGTGTCAACACTGTGCCCCTTTTCGAGAGAGATGTTCCATTGTGTTTCTCTTGAAATGTCGCTATAGTGATGAAGAAATGTCTCCTTCTGGCATCAAATGGACATTTCTCCCGGGGATGTTCGTTTTGCATCACACCAAAGAATGACGAGTGGCCGTTTCTGGACTGACACAAGCCCATGAAGGCTTTTTCTTGTAAGAAGGTTTGAGCCAAGTGGCTTGCTTACGCTTGGAGCTCGACATCCCTGTCTCTCTGTTGTGCAAGTGAAAGGACAGCACACAAACATGAAACCTGATTTGCTGAGTTGCATTTTACACAAGGGGCGAGTTTATGGGATGCCGCATATATTGGCACATTTGATTATTAGTTTTTAAATGACATGTTATCTCGATCGGGATAACAGTAAAATCAAAACAGTGCCAATTCCACATTTGTTTTGTGCTTTGGGTGTGTTGTAAGTATAAAGTATATCTTGATGAAAGCCTGGAGATTGATCATTCGGATCAAATTTGGAAAACAGCATCTGAGACCTGTCTTCAAATAAATAGAACTGCTGAAGCCAAGGCTACCCCTTTACAATAATTCAATGAGGGTAATAGGAGAGGGTTGGTAATTTCTGGCCTGGTCCTACATTGGAACTAAATCTAACGAATCTGATGAAAAGGGATCAGTCATGTCTCTTCCAGGTGACTTGAAACGGTCTTTCTTAAAACACGATGAATGCTATAGCCCTGAGATCACTGAATTTGGGTCACAGACTTATCATTCCCAATGCTGATGTGGGCCTGACTATAGGACATTCGCTCATTAGGTTCAAGAAGAACACTTGTCACCTCCATATCAAGCATCAATTATGGACCATAAACATCTTCCCAGCGAATGATACCTATGGCGACCTGCTGTACAAACAAATAATATGACCAATTGTTCTTTACCATTTATCTCATCACTACAGATCCTCTGAAAACACCAATGACATCACTTAATCAGTCAAGTGGGG
>NW_025173926.1:0-1897 GCF_004010195.1 Chiloscyllium plagiosum | reverse complement strand
TGACCTCCTGCTTGTCCCTCTCCCCATTGAGAATATTCTGCACCCTCTCCATTGATTCTGGAATGATGAGGCAACACACCATTCTGATTTCTCACAGCTGGCCGCAGAAATGCCTGTCTGTGCCTCTGAGTAGGGAGTCCCTTATCACAGTTGATTGTTTGCAACCTGATGTACCCCTTGATATATTAGAGCCATTCTCAACCAAAACGTTGGTTGTTCAAGCTACATTCCCCTGAGAGTCCAATACCACCTAATTTTCCAAACCAGCATATTTGTTTGAGATGGAGATAGCCACAGGAGACTCCCGTAGTACCTGCCACCCTCTCCTACATTTCCTGGAGGTAACCCACTTACCTGACTGCATCTGTGTTTTTTCTCCCTTCCTATAACTGCCCTCCATCATAGTCCCTAGCTTCTGCAAATTCCTCATCGCTTCTAACTGCCGCTCCAACCAATCCATCTGATCTATTAGAATTTGCAACCAAAGACATTCTTCCAGACATAATCATCAGTTACATGGAAACTCTCCCTGAACTCCCACATCCCAAAGGAAGAGCACCTGACTCTACGAAAGGCCATCTTTGCTGTAGCTATGTGCCAACACGCAACAGAGTCAGGGAGCATTGGGCTGCATTGTGTCTGCGACAAGTGTATTTCATGTTGTCCCCACCAGACTGTGTGTCCTATTTGTAAAATATGGAACCTTGGAAAAGTGCTTATGTCGTATAAACATGTGAAATTGACTGTCGTTCAAATGTTTTTCTTTTCCTGAATTCATTCTCTATTTGTGAAGAAAAATCTTAAAGAAATTGAATTGCAGACTATTTATATTCCTGCAATTGCGTATATATTTATTGAAAATTAATGACTGCATTGCAATGAATCTACTTAACAATATATTACAATTTTCTCGTTTCAATTCTTTACTGAAGCAGTTGTGAACAGTAAATCCAGCTATTGCTTTTTCCTTTTGCCTTACAATTCAAGCACACATATCATTTTATATTTTAGAAAAATATTCTTTGCTGACTGTTGTTTTTCATTAAAATAAATGCCATATTCAGTAAAAGAGTTTTATTTTTTCTGAAAGTTGAGAAGGTATTCATTAATTTATATTTGTATGCTTTCCTTACAGAATATTTTCTCTGTACGTATTTGAATCACTGAAAGATGATTCAGTTCTTAATTTGTCCACGACATCTGAGTCTTATACAACTCAATAAAACACAAAATGAAAGCATTCCTTATGTGTAACGGAAGTGCATTATGAAAGTCAATAGCAACATTTCAATCATCTCCTCAATTTCCAATACAATTGACAGCACAGAGAAAATTACTTACATCGTTCAGCTATAGGGATCAGGCTACTTAAGATCTAGTATTGTGCAAAAGGTACATTTAACAAATGATAGAGTGAAACATAGCCCATAACCTAGTGACTGTGACATGGTTCAAGTTTAGCGTTCAGTTCCAGAGCGAGGAATGGGGTTTAGAAACAAATATGCAGAAATTAACAAGTACAAAAACAAAAAGAACAATGGAGTGGACTAGGAAATTATTTTAATGCAAAAAAGAGTTGAGGAACAATGGCAGAACCATAATGTTTTGTTATGTCCCAATGATGAAGAAATACTATTAGAAGGGTTCAGACATACTCAGGAAGTTAAGAACCGCATCACATTACAGTGTTTGACAGCGGTTTGAAGGGTAGGTGAATAGGAAGAATTTAGAGGAATATAGGCCAAATACTGGCAATGGCAGTAAGTCAGATTGGGATATCTGGTCAGCATGAATGAGTTGGACTGGAGGATCTGTTAATGTGCTGTGACTCTATTGGTAAAGGAGTAGGCCATTAAGCTGTACAGGTCTGATCCATCATTTCATATGATAGCTGAGC
>NW_025173925.1:0-1896 GCF_004010195.1 Chiloscyllium plagiosum | reverse complement strand
TCTGTTCCCTGTCACCTAGCCCCTAGCCTGTCCTTTGTTGTTTACTTGATCAGCTTTTTTGTTTTATATAAAATCATTATAGTTTGGGTTTTCATGTCTTGATATGGAGAGATTGCTGGAGGTGTCAACTTTTGGAACGCACGCTGTACATTTGTTGAGCAATAGCTGACCCGTTCTCCTCTTTGGAAAGCTTTTTTTTAAAAATACAAGCGTTAAAAAACCTTATTGGATCCAAAACTGCTAAACATAAACAGCAAACTTCAATGCTGACTCCAATTCTTCTATTAGAGCGTTAATGCCAAAATGCAGAGCTAAGAAACTCGTTTCTGTCCAAAACCAAACAGGACATTACTGGTTACAAGCTGTTACAAACACATCAAACCCAGCAAGGCTGTCCGATCCAAAACCATTCGAATTAAGCGTTAAGTTTAGACATGTTCATAGTGCGGCCCATTTGGCTCACTAGGCCAATGCCAGCTCTCTGTAGAGTGATCCAGTCAGTCCCATTACCAGTGCTATTTCCCTGTCGACACTTCCCCTCAGTGTCTGCCAGCATTCCTTCTGAAATTGGTCATTATCTCCACTTGCACCACGTTCCACAGTACGTCTGACCCAAAATCTCAAATGTCTGCCCCCTTGTAGCATCAGCCAAACGGCTTGCCTTGAGCATTGTCTTGTCTGAGTACAGGGGTAGTGAAGTCTTGTTTGAATTATACAAGGGGTTTGGTTAAACCGGACCTGGAGTAGTGTCTGTGCAGTTTTACTCTCCTCATCTCAGGGGAGAAGATATTCTCATCAGTGAGGGAGTGGGGCGCAGGTTCAGCAGACTGGTTCCCAGAATGGTGGGACTGCCCTGTGCAGAGAGGTTGGGCAACCCAGGCCCTTATACTCCAGAGTTTCGAAGACTCAAAGGTGATCTCATCAAAACTCTCAAAATGTTTAAAGGGGTAGACAGGGTAGGTGCAGGTAAGATGTTTCCCCCGAGTCTTGAACCGAGGTTGTGTGGGTGGGGGGCACCATTTAAACACAATGGGGATGCCACTTCCGTCTGAGATGAGCGAGGGTTTGTCTCTTACTTGGAGGGTTGTGAATCTTTGGAATTTCTCTGCCAGAAAGGGGTATGGAAGCTCAGTTGTTTGTGTATGATTAAGGTAAAAATGGAGAGACTCCCAGAGTTATGTGGGTCGGGTGAATAAAAGGCAGTGAAATGATTGATCAGCCATTGAATGGCGGGAGATTTGATGGGCTGAATGGCCTACTCCTGATCCTCGATCAAATCTCCCCTCATTCCCCTTCGCTCCGAGGAGAGTCAACTCAGCTTCTCGTCACGAAAGCCCCTCATCCCTGGAAGCACTTGGGGCAATCTATGTCACACCTTCACTCAGACCCTCAGGTCATGCCTTATAGGATGGGGACCAGAGCTGGGCAATGGGCTGTAGTTGGGGCCGAACCAAAGCTCAAGATGCCATGCTTTTTGATAATCCCTCTCCTAATATGGTACTGCCAAGTTCAAAGATTGGTGAATGTGTTGGAGGAGCTGGAGTTTGAGTGGTGGACAGGTTGTTTGTGAGTGTGAGAGCGTGCGTGAGAGAGGATAAAAGCAAATTACTGCGGATGCTGGAATCTGAAACCAAAAGAGAAAATGCTGGAAAATCTCAGCAGGTCTGGCAGCATCTGTCGAAGCTTTGACAAAGGGTCAGTTAGACTCGAAACGTCAGCTCTTTTCTCTCCTTATAGATGCTGCCAGACCTGCTGAGATTTTCCAACATTTTCTCTTTTGGCATGTGAGAGAGGGTTGTGTGTGCATGGGAGAGAGAGAGAGAGGGTGAACGTGTGGGTACGTGGGGGGAAAGGGAGAGTTTGTGTCAGTATGCTCATGGGGCAGAGACAGGGTTT
>NW_025173924.1:133-1896 GCF_004010195.1 Chiloscyllium plagiosum | reverse complement strand
AGTCAGTGACAGGGATTGAACCGCAGTCAGTGTCTGGGATTGAATCTCAGTCAGTGACAGGAATTGAATCTCAGACAGTGACTGGATTTGAACCTCTGTCAGTGACAGGAATTGAATCTCAGTCAGTGACAAGGATTGACCCACAGACAGTGAAAGGGATTGACAATCAGTCAGTGACAGTGATTGAATCTCATTCAGTGTCAGAAATTGAATCTCAGTCAGTAACAGGGATTGAAGCTCAGTCAGTTACAGGGATTGAATCTCAGTCAGTGACTGGGATTGAAACTCAGTCTATGACAGGGATTGAATCTCAAACAGTGACAGGGATTGAATCTCTGTCAGTGACAGGAATTGAATCTCAGTCAGTGACTGGATTTGAATCTCTGTCAGTGACAGGAATTGAATCTCAGTCAGTGTCAAGGATTGACCCTCAGACAGTGACAGGGATTGACAATCAGTCAGTGACAGGGATTCAATGTCAGTCATTGACAGGAATTGAATCTCAGTCAGTGATAGGGATTGAACCTCAGTCAGTTACAGAGTTTGAATCTCAGTCAGTGACTGGGATTGAACCTCAGTCTATGACAGGGATTGAATCTCAGTCAGTGACAAGGATTGAATCTCTGTCAGTGACAAGGATTGAATCTCATTCAGTGACAGGGATTGAAGCTCATTCAGTGACTGGAGTTGAATCTCAGTCAGTGACTGCAATTAAATCCTAGTCAGTGACAGAAATTGAATCTCAGTCAGTGACAGGAATTGAATCTTAGTCAGTGACAGCAATTAAATCTCAGTCAGTGACAGGAATTGATTCTCAGTCAGTGACAGGCATTGAATCTCAGTCATTGACAGGGATTGAATCTCAGTCAGTGACAGGCATTGAATCTCAGTCAGTGAAAGGGATTGAACCTCAGTCGGTGACAGGAATTGAATCTCATTCAGTGACAGGGATTGACCGTCTGACAGTGACAGGGATTGACAATCAGTCAGTGACAGGAATAGAATCTCAGTCAGTGAAAGGGAATGAATCACAGTCAGTGACAGGAATTGAATCTCACTCAGTGACAGGGAATTAATCTCAGTCAGTGACAGGAATTAAATCTCAGTCAGTGGCAGGAATTGATCCTCAGTCAGTGATAGGAATTGAATCTCAGTCAGTGACAGGAATTGAATCTCAGTCAGTGACAGGGAATGAAACTCAGTCCATGACAGGGATTTTATCTTTATCAGTGCCAGTGATTGATCTCCGTCAGTGAACTGAATTTAATCTCAGTCAGGGATCGGCGTTGAATCTCAGTCAGTGACAGGGATTGAATGTAAGTGAGTGACAGGAATTGAATCGCAGTCACTGACAGGGATTGACCTTCAGTCCGTGACAGGAATTGAATCTCATTCAGTGACAGCGATTGAATCTCACTCCGTGACAGGGATTGAAAATCAATTTGTGACAGGAATTGAATCTCAGTCAATGACAGGTATTGAACCTCAGTCAGTGACCGGAATTGAATCTCAGACAGTGACAGGGATTGAATCTCAGTCAGTGACAGGAATTGAATCTCAGTCAAATACAGGCACTGTCCCTCAGACAGTGACAGGGATTGACTCTCAGTCAGTGACAGGGATTGAATCTCAGTCAGTGACAGGGATTGAATCTCAGTCAGCGACAGGAATTGAATCTCAGTCAGTGATAGGGATTGAACTCCAGTCTGTGACAGGGATTGGCTCTCAGTCAGTGACAGGGATTGAATCTCAGACAATGACAG
>NW_025173924.1:0-118 GCF_004010195.1 Chiloscyllium plagiosum | reverse complement strand
GGGATTGAATCTCAGTCAGTGACAGGGATTGAATCTCAGTCAGCGACAGGAATTGAATCTCAGTCAGTGATAGGGATTGAACTCCAGTCTGTGACAGGGATTGGCTCTCAGTCAGTGA
>NW_025173923.1:0-1896 GCF_004010195.1 Chiloscyllium plagiosum | reverse complement strand
GGAAGAGTGTGGTCGCAGAAAGGGGAAATGAATGAGAGAGGAATCAGATATGTTAATGGCCAGATAAAGGGAGAGCACATTTAAGAGGAGAAACAGAGAAAAAGAGAGAGGAAGAGAAGAAGTGGGAGTGAAATCCCGAGGAGGGAGATACTTATTCAGTACTTGCCCATCAGAAGACTAATGCAACATCCATTCCTTGAGACTCTGCACCGTGCATACTGTCCACCCATCCTCCACGTTTCAGTTTCCGCACACTCTTCATGCAATCTTTTGCCCAACGCAATACGTCTCTCTGTCAGTCCTCCGTGGACCACACCCAATCACATCGATCACCCAGTCACTCATGGGTAGTGATCAATGCCACATTATACTGATCTCCCAGGCCTTAACGCAGAAGGATCCACCCACGACCACATCAATCCCCAAGTCATGAAGTATCCATCCCCAAACAATCCTATTCTCCTTTGCTAAATTCGAAAGGCTTTTTAATTGACATATTAGGTCTGTATTCCAATTCCAACCAATACTTATGCCACTTCTTCTCGTTTGATACCAATTCTAATTTTGCCTGTCAATCATTGTTCTGTAATGTTTTGCAAATATGCAAGACATGATGCTGCAGTTCATACATACGGTGTTAAGATGCCATGTATTGCTTTTACATATACAACATTTCAATTATGTTCCCGAATCTGACATTTCCATGATGTATCTCAAACCGTTGTCCTTTCCTCCATTGACATACGGAATCTCGTAACAGAGCTAAATATGTCACTCTCCATTGTTGCCATTAATTCTCATGGGTTGTCAGACAAAAATATTGTTAATTATTCATTTTCATTATCGAGCATCCATACTGGGTTGTCCTGTCTTATCTTGGATTCCTCAGACTACGAGTTATGGAAACGATGATGTCTCAACTCCAGGAATTCCTCCTCTATGGAGATGTGACTCATTGTTTTTGTCAATCCGGATACAGATTAAAGTGATAAATAATTGTACATTATTCTTTCTAACATAGCTCTTTAAATTTCCAGTTTATGTTCTCTCCCAACAAAACGATTCCATACTTAGTACTATTTTTGTCTCTTGATGCATGTCAGCTTAATCCAACCAGATTTCACATGATCGTAACCAATATCCAATCCAATTATTATACTAATTTCTTCATTATCAAAAAATTCAGCTACAGTCATTTTGTTGTGAATGCTCTGGCAGGAAACCACAAGCCATTTAGGCTCATTTTCTTTGAACATAATGTGTCACTTTCGTTGTTTTTTTTTTTGCTGTGGGGTTTTTGAAAATGGCTTTTCGATTTGCTCACTCACTGTTCTTATTCACCTTTCTTTCTTGTCTCTTCTCCAAGATTCCCCATCCGCTTATTTACTGCATAGATTCCAGTCCTCCTGTCATTTTTCGTTAAGTCCTCACAATCAGTATCACAAATAATCCCTTTCGTACATCAAGTCCATTTGTTCAATGTACTCATTTACAAAATAAATCATAAATAATATCAGGAATAGAATATCCAAGGTGAATTTGCAAACAGCAACCAGGATCAGGACAAGACCAGACTCCCGCTCAACACCTCCTCAAGACTGCAATTACGTGGCATATGAGAAAGAATAAAGTCTGTTCTTTAAAAAAAACTAGAACGTATCTAATTGAGGTGCATCTGTTCAGCCATTCAGTGCTTCAAACTTGTTCCATCAATCAATGATTTCGTGGCTGATCCTGCTCGTTTCATCTGCACCTCAATAATCCTTGATTTTATTGTTATTCATGAATCTATCTTCATTTACTTCAAAAAAGTATTCAATGGCTCTGCCTTTACCCCTATCTGTGGAAGTTATTTAATACACAGTTTTTTTTTCCTCAAATTAAAAGAAAGTAAGC
>NW_025173922.1:0-1896 GCF_004010195.1 Chiloscyllium plagiosum | reverse complement strand
GTCTATCATATTAAAGGAGGTAACAGCAGAGATGGTGGATGTGTTAGCTAGGATATTCAAAAAATCCTTGATTTCTGGAACGGTAGGAAGTATTGGAAAAATAATAACATGCAGCTAGGCAAAATTTCACAAACTATGGACCAGTGAGTTTAACCTCTGTAATGGGGAAGATTCTTCAGTCAACCATAAAGTAGGAAATAACTGAACACTTGGAAAAAACAAAGATGAATTCACCATGTCAGCACGGTTTCATGGTGGGCAGGTTATGCCTGACATACCTGCTTGAGTTCTTTGAGAATGCAACCAACAAGCTGGATAATGGGGATGCAGCAACTGCTGTACATCTAAACTTCAGAAGGCAGTTGATAAGGTCCTGCGTAAAGGACTGATCTAGCAGGTTAGATCGGAGGGGTTAAGGGTAGAGTATTGAATTGGATGGAGGATTTGCTGACTGACAGAAAGCAGAGCATTAGGATAAATGGTCTTTCTCTGGCGGACAGAAACTAGTGAGGGTTCAGTTCTCAAATCTCAATTGTTTACATTCTGCCCAAATAACCTGGAAGGAGAGATAGAGTGTAGTAGCTAAATTCACACATGGTATTCAACTAGGTTTTCAAACAGGCTGTAATGAGGAGCTAAAAACTTTCCAGATGAATACTGAGAGGCTTAGAAAATGGGGCAGATTACTATATCTGGCAGAAGGTATTTAATGTGGATAATTGCACAGTTGAATTTCCTACCGCCACACCTAATTTTTATTTTTTTGTTTGGTCCATCTACAGTTCTTTGGATCTTATTAACCGTTGGTGGCTGGGGTGACAGGGTCAAGTGGTTTGGTTGAGGGCGATGCAGGTTGCTCTGAATATAGGGAACATGACGTCAGTGTGGAGAAAATACTGCAGTCAGACCTTGTTGATTACGACAGCAGGCCTGTCGTAGATGCCCTATCCCTGTTCTTACCTCCTGATGTTTAATTGCCTGGTGTAAACCGCATCAAAATGTTGCAGTCAGACAGAGAGTCCGTTATTAACATGCCCATTTCGTAATAAAGGGACAAATGACTATTTAGATCAAAACTAAAGACTTGGCAATTCTTTTGAGATGTCATGACTATTTGGTGCAACTGCAGGCTGGAACTGGGTGATGGGACAACAAAACACGTCAGCATTGTTGCAACCTTATAGTTTTAATATTGAGTAAAAATATTACATTATAAATTCTGTTAGAAAGTGCCAACAACCTATATGTTATTGAAAATGTTTTGAATGTATTGTGGGAGAATACGAACATTGAAAAGTTAAGGAAAGGAAAATGTGAAGCGGATATAAGTCTTTAAAAAGGCCTAGGCATGTCAAGAGAGCGGGCAAATGTTGATTTGTGGATCATAGTTGGGAAAATGTGGCTGTGTTTGCGCACATTGGCGAATTGAATGGATAAACAGTGTAGTATTTCAATGAATTGGTTGCGAAACGGAGGCACGAGGAACAGGGAACCTGGATCACGAAACAAAACCTCTGCTTCAACATCACATTTTTCAGGAGGCAATATAAATCTTGAAATATTTTCAAACCAAGTACATTTAGAAGTAGGAAAGTTTTTTCTACAGTTTACAGATTAATGGTGAGGGTACTTTCACTTTACAAGTGGGTCTCCTTATGATGGAGCCTTCGAGTAAGGGGAAGAGCTGCTCTCTGTTCACCCTGTCTAGACCGCACATGTTATTAAATAGCCCCGTCAGGAGCACCTCTCAACATTATTTGCTTAAAAGTGAAATCAAGTAAATCTGGCCTTTCTTCAGTTTGAGTACACTCTTGTTTGTTACTTCAGAAAGGTATCAGAGTTATCAGTGTTAAATTTCATCATTGATTGATCTGTCCACCTGAACAATCTGTTTAT
>NW_025173921.1:0-1896 GCF_004010195.1 Chiloscyllium plagiosum | reverse complement strand
ATATTGTGCAGATCTTTCATGCTTCTCTAAAACAAAACTAATCTGCATGCCTTTCATTGTACTAAGTTCCGCGTGCCTATCCAGGAGTGGCTTTAAAGACAGGGAGTTCCAACTCTATTTTGGTTTAATCCCTGCCTTCCCCTTCACCGTTTGATCACGCAGCATTGCCATTTGGTGTGAAGGGCACTGCTGGTCACTGGACATTTGGGTGTTTCTTTTTTTCCTGGTCGTGGAAATGGAATAAAGATTTGTACACCTTGTGTCTTTCACTGTCTCACACCAGCACACGCACAAAAAAGAACAAGAGTGTGAAAAACATAAACAGGGGTGATATTGGTTCTGTCACCCTGAGAGCTGCCTCTGAGAGAACTGGATCAGTGTCAAGTACTCTCTCTGGTGATGGGATGCCGACCTCTGTGGAGTTATTTCAGTAGCATCAAGAATAAAGCACATTCCCGAAACTTGATTCTGTTACGACACGGGGGACAACCCCTGCAAAAAAGAGGAAAAAAAGACAGGGAGTCATTCACCTTAATGCATTTTAAGATGGACAGCTCCTCATCTTCTGTCATAGGCACACTTGTCAAGATATCATTGTTCATTTCCTCAAGTTATCTGCAGCACGTATCCTTCTCCACAGGACATACGAACGAGAAATATTTATTTAGTGTCTCCCCAAATCCTGTGGTTCCACATATTGATCGCTTTGCTGAACTTTCAGAGGGCCTAATCTCTCCCAGTTTCTCGTTTGACCTTAATATGTTCGCAGAAACTCCTTGGATCATTGCTTACCAAAATCATATTATGTCGCCATGTTTCCCTCCTCATTTCCCTCTTGAGTATTATCCTACTGCCCTTGTACTTCTCGATGGATTCAGTGGAGCTTTGCTACCTACACCTACCATATGCTTCTTTCTTTTTGTTGACCAGAACGTCCATCCTTTTAGCCATCTAGCATTCTCTACACCTACCAGCCTTACCCTACTCATGAAAAGAAATATACTGTCGCTAGACTCTTTAATCTCATTTGTGAAGGCCTCCCACTTTCATGCCAATAGCTTCTCTCAAGCATCTTTTCAAAGTGCCAGCCTAAAACGTACAAAGTTGTCCTTACTCAAACTTCAACGTTTATGTCAGGACTAATTTCTCCATAAGTATTTTAAAACTAATATTTACTGCATAACAGACTAAAGAGGTAGAATGGCTTCCTCCTGTTCCTCTGTGACAGGGTCAAGGGGCTGAATGGCCTCCTTCTGTCCCTGTGTAACAGATTCGAGAAGTTGATTTACCCTGGTACAACAGGCAAGAGAGGCTGATGGCCTTCTCCTATCCTTCTGCAAATGGCACATGGGGACAGAATTTCTTCCGCCTGTTCCTAAGCAACAATGTAAATACTTTGGATGATTGCTCGAGGTTTTGGAATGATTGGTAAATAGGAATGAAATTACAAAAAGCAATGGGCAATAAATCTTGTTACCCTATTTTATGGTCTCGAGAAAATGCCCACCAGGCATTTTGTGCAGTTGCTCTGTTATTTTATATCTGTCATATACAATCCTGCAGTGATCTGACACTGCTCCTACATACAGGGAGGAAAGATTTAAAGTATTGAAAATTTATGGTCAGCCAACCTCGTCCATTCCATCCAGATCGAGGAAATGTTCGTTTTATTGTGATACGTAAAGTGATGTAAAAAAGGGTTTAAATTCACGTATTCCTTTGGTGACTGTGATTAATGTCAATATCCAAAAAATCTAAGCACTCCAGTGGAGGGTTTCCATCTTTTAACCATAAGTCGGCTCCATTCAACGTGTTAACCCATCGGATGAGCGGAAGCATCACCAACAGTACTAACATGACTTTGCAGCTCCACAGAGAGGGGCTGGAGAGATCACA
>NW_025173920.1:0-1896 GCF_004010195.1 Chiloscyllium plagiosum | reverse complement strand
GCTCAAGGGCAGAGGAGCGGGAAGTGGAGGAGAGCATCGTCAATCATCTGGGGGGAAATTGCGGTCTTTGAAGAAGGAGGCCATCTGGGTTGTTTGGTATTGAAACTGGTCCTCCTGAGAGCAGATGTGGCGGAGACGAAGGAATTGGGAATAAAGGTAAGGTCGCCATGGTCATGTGGTCTTGTTAGAAAAAGATGACTGGTGGTGAGTTCGATCTGAGGGTCACCACATCTCAGGCAAGGGGCATGGTTGAGAGAGCAGGACCATCCATCATGGTGACCTGAGCCTGAATTGAACCCACACTGTTGACGTCATTCAGCATTGTGAATTAACCATCCAACCAACTGAACTAACCAACCGTCCCTCCAATTATCGGAGTTAACTTGAATAATAGAATCCTTATAGCATGGATGCAGGCCATTTGGCTCATCAAGACCATACCAACCCAGACCTACAACCCCCCCCACTCTATAACCCCACATTTCCACATAACCCACCTACTCTACACATCCTTGATCACTGGGGACAATTTCCCATGGCCAATCCACCCAAACCTGCACCTTTTTGGATTGTTTGAGGAAACCCATACAGACACAGAGGGAATGTGCAAACTCCACTTAGCCACCCAAGGCTGGCATTGAACCCGAATCCCTGGTGTTTTGAGGCAGCGGTGCAAACCACTATGCCACCGTGCTGCCTATGAATGAGGAATTTCATGTGGTCTGATTATATAATCCTTTCACCTTCCTAATGTAGAAAGTCAAGGTGTGCTCCAGAACGCATTGCCTTTAGGTGCACTGTCAAAACTTTGAGATTCTGAGAGAAAAATTAGAGGACTATTTGCAAACTGTAGACTATGAAAGACCAGCGCAGCTTCAATTGTTTCCTTGTTGTCCTTCCAGCCTCAGTGTCATTTAGGGGCTGTGAATTGGGATCATTCTCATCCAGCAGGACCAGTAACTTTTCTGCCAAACAACAGCAGTTTGAAAAAAAAAGTGAGCACAATTCTTCCAAAGCAATTCTATGTAACATGCTGATCTGAGGCTGTTCCAGAATACTCCAGAAACCCTTGTGATTTTGATGCTCTTGTATATCAATGGGATAACCTCACTGGGAAATGTTTCTTCCTTGTTTTACATTGAAACTGGAGCCCACAGCCCTCTCCCACACCGCTTGCCATCAAATAATCTCTTCCCACCCCACAAATCAATCATGGACCAAGTACTAAAAGCACAAATTAATGGAAAAGCTCAGCAAGTCCAACAGCATCTACGGAGAGAAATCAGAGTGTACGTTTCGGGTTGAGAGACCCTTCCTCAGAACCAAGTCATGATGCTTTTACTGACCAATGGCAAACCTCCTCAGGGTCCCTTTCCACTCTCCAATTTGAATGACAATCGTTCATGTTGCTTTCTAATCTTATGCAACCGTGCAGAACTTTACCTTTATCTTAATGAATGAAAGTGTATCCATTTGTGCTCCCAACCAGCTAGTCCAACTTCACCTGTACTCCTGAAATTGTGCAGTTTGCCTGAGTATATATGAAAAAGCCTTTCTCTCGTTATAATGACAATAATCATCATTCTGTCTCTGAATCAGTTTATGTGATTGTCACAAGAGCTGAACGTCCTGAAACTCTATTCATTCTGGCAACATTACTTAGGTTGCCAGCATTCAAGGACAAAAACCAGCATGAAATGTACACTCCTCCAGAGTCCTGGCTGCTAGCCTGATTCTTCTAGCCCTGATGAACGCTGCGGTGACCTCTTTTGCAAATGATGCAGAGCTGGTGACTATGATCAGCCATGCAAATTGTGGTGTATGTGAATGCTGGCTGCCAATCAAACAGCTTCTGTCACAAAATAGCCCCTAGTAGTATTCGCTTTCCCCAAATCC
>NW_025173919.1:0-1896 GCF_004010195.1 Chiloscyllium plagiosum | reverse complement strand
AGCCAATTACAAATTCATTGCAACAGATAACTGCTTAATTAAATTATATGGAGTCACTGATTGTAACACAATGAATTCGTATTGCTAAAAAATGTAGGAACATACCTGGAAATGTTATGCTTTCCATGTATAAGGAAGAGTGCGTTTGCTGTCCACCTTGGTTGCCATCACATCCATAACATTCACAGCCTCCACCATCAACTTTCAATGGAGGCAGTGTATCCAACAAGATACATCGTAGATACTTACCACAGTTTATTCGACAGCACCTTCCAAGCCATGATCATCTGCAATGTCAAGGGCAACAAATCCATGGAAACACCACCCCTTGCAAGTTACACATAAAGTCCATGACTGTTCTGACATGGAAATACATCTCCATTCCATGGGTTTCACTTTATGAATACCCTGGCTTTCTTTCCTTCACATTATTGTGGGTGTCCCTGCACCAAACTGACTGCAAATGCTCAAATAGGCAGCGCACCGCCACCTTGTCCAAGAACAACAGTCTATGTGTAATAAATGATGGCTCAGCCAGCAATGGCTGATACCTGCCACTGAATAATACACTAATGTTTCACAGCTTGTAATCTGGGTTTCATTCCGGAATAAATTTCGTCTATATTCTTGAGTTTCAGGAAATGGATTCGTGATTTGATTGAAATATAAAAGATTTTGAATTGCAAGGGCTTGATTGGGCAGATGCTGAAAAATTATGTCTGTGGGTCAGGGAGTCCAAGACACGATAACAGAGTCTCGGGATAACAGGCAATTTATTTGGATGTGAAATCATTTCAATCAAAGGGTATTAGAGTGTTTAGTATTCACCATCTTAAGAATTGTGGATGCACTGTGAATGACAACAATGTAAAGTTCACAGTGATATGGAGGAGCTCAGGGTTAGAGGAGGTTACAGAAATAGGGAGGTAAAGGTGCAGGAGAATGTTACAGATATAGGGAAGCTGTAACAGGACACAAATATTGCCTGGATAGTGATGGGTTTATGGGCTGGATGTTAGAGAAGGCTGGAGGTGCTGGAAGAGATTACAACAATAGGGAGGACTGGAGGAGCTTGAGTTGTTTATAGTGATAAGGAGGGATGTAATTTCAAGAGTGGGTTCCAGTCCTGTGGAGCAACGTACTTGCTGGAGGAATCCTCAGTAACAGGAAAAGGTGAAGATGCTGGAGATCAGTTGGGGTGGAGAGGTAGAAATGTTAGAGAGAATGGGAGGTGTGCAGTGACTGGAGGAGATTACAGATATAGGGAGCGTTGTTGTGGATGGATGAGATTCCAGAGATAGGGAGAGTTGTAGGGGGCTGGAGGATGATACAGAGATTGGGAAATGTATAGGGTCTTGACGAGGATACAGAAATTGGGAGGTGCGTACGGTCTGTAGGAGCGTACAGAGATAGGCAGATGTGTTTTGGATGGAGTGAAAATTTTGCCATCAGATATATGGTTGAAGCAGGTCAGGATTGACAACTTAATATTCTGTAGTACAGGAACTATAGGCTGGACATGGTTAGGTTTTATTAATTAAGGAGTAAATTACTGCAGTAAAGAGGGATGATGTTGTGGAAGGGCCTTCAAATTGAGGCTTCGTGGATAGAGACTGGAATACAAAGATGACAGATACATTGGTCGGGTCATATTAAGACGCCCCGTTAGAAGAAAGTATAGGAGCTATTGTGTAACCAATTGTTTTATACACGGCAGTGAGGTTTGAGAGACATGACCATGTTAACTATTTGCAATCAAATTGTTGTTTGCTTAATGATTATAAATCCTATCTCTTATTATCATTTCCAAAATATTTCCTGCACACACATAAGGCCAACTGGTCTGTAATTGCCTGGGCCATTTTTACTGCCCTTCTTGAACAAGGGCAAACATTT
>NW_025173918.1:0-1896 GCF_004010195.1 Chiloscyllium plagiosum | reverse complement strand
CTTCCTCAATACCTCAGAAAGTGCTCCCTCAGTTCCACAGATAGTTCTACCTCAGTACCTCAGATTGTTCTCACTCAGTAACTCAGAAAGTGCTCCCTAAATACCTCAGAAAATGCTCCCTCAGTCCCTCAGATATTGCCCACTCAATTCCTCAGATAGTGCTCACTTAATACCTCAGCAAGGGCTACCTCAGTACCTTAGATAGTTCTCCCTCAGTACCTCAGAGACTGTTTCCTCAATACTCAGAACTTGCTCCCTCAGTACCTCAGATAGTGCTCACTCAATACCTCAGAAAGTGCTCCCTCAGTACCTCAGAAAGGGCTTCCCCAATACCTCAGAAAGTGCTCCATCAATACCACAGACAGTTCTCCCTCAGTATCTCAGATACTGCTCCCTCAATACGTCAGAAAGGGCACCCTCAATACCTCATAAAGTGCTTCCTCAATACAACAGAGTTCTCCCTCAGTACCTCAGATAGTTCTCCCTCAGTACATCAGAACTTGCTCCCTCAGTACCTCAGGTAGTGCTTGCTCAATACCTCAGTACCTCAGAAAGTGCTTCCTCAATACCTCAGTAAGTGCTTCCTCAATACCTCAGATAGTGCTCCCTCAATACCTCAGAAAGTGCTTCCTCAATTCCTCAGAAAGCGGTTTCTCAATACCTCAGAAAGTGCTCCCTCAGTACCTCAGAAAGTGCTCCCTCAATGCCTCAGAAACTGATCCCTCACTACCTCAGATATTGCTCCCACAATGCCTCAGATAGTGCTCCCTTAATACCTCAGAAAGTGCTCCCTCAGTACCTCAGAGAGTTCTCCCTCAATACCTCAGAAAGTGCTTCCGCAATACCTAAGAAAGTGCTTCCTCAGTACCTCAGAAATTGCTCCCTCAGTACCTCAGATAGTTCTCCCTCAGTACCTCAGAGACTGCTTCCTGAATACCTCAGAACTTGTTCCCACAGTACCTCAGATAGTGCTCCCTCAATACCTCAGAAAGTGCTCCTTCAGTACCTCAGAGAGTTCTCCCTCAATACCTCACAAAGTGCTTCCTCAATACCTCAGAAAGTGCTTCCTCAGTACCTCAGATAGTTCTCCCTCAGTACCTCAGAAAGTGCTCACTCAATACCTCAGAAAGTGCTTCCTCTATACCTCAGAAAGTGCTTTCTCAATACCTCAGAGAGTGCTCCCTCAGTACCTCAGAAAGTGCTCACTCAATACCTCACAAAGTGCTCCCTCAGCACCTCAGAAAGTGCTTCTTCAATACGTCAGATAGTGCTCCATCAATACCACAGATAGTTCCACCTCAGTACCTCAGAGAGTGCTTCCTCAATACCTCAGAAAGTGCTCCCTCAGTACCTCAGAAAGTGCGACCTCAATACCTCAGAAAGTGCTTCCTCAATACCTCAGAAAGTGCTCCCTCAATACCTCAGAAACTGCTCCCTCAGTACCTCAGATATTTCTCCCTCCGAACCTCAGATAGTTCTCACCAGTACCTCAAGAAAGTGCTCCCTAAATACCTCAGAAAGTGCTCCCTCAGTACCTCAGATATTGCTCCCGCAATGCCTCAGAGAGTGCTCCCTTAATACCTCAGAAAGTGCTCCCTCAGTACCTCAGAGAGTTCTCCCTCAATACCTCAGAAAGTGCTTCCTCAATACCTCTGAAAGTGCGACCTTAATACCTCAGAAAGTGCTTCCTCAATACCTCAGAAAGTGCTTCCTCAATACCTCAGAAAGTGCCCTCAATACCTCAGAAAGTGCTTCCTCAATACGTCAAAAGTGTTTCCTCAATACGTCAGAAAGTGCTCCCTCAGTACCTCAGAAAGTGCTCCCTCAATACCGCAGACAGTCCTTCCTCTATACCTCAGAAAATGCTCCCTTAATAACTCAGAAAGTGCTTCGTCA
>NW_025173917.1:0-1896 GCF_004010195.1 Chiloscyllium plagiosum | reverse complement strand
AGTGCCAGCTCTGTTCAGGAACAACACTGTCTGGTCTGTACAGGTCCCATCTCCCCCAGACCCAGTCCCAATGTCCCAAGAATCTGAAGCCCTCCCTCCTGGATCCTCTTTCAAGCCCCACTTTCACCTGTGTTACCCTCCCGTTCCTCTTCTCACTTGTGTGGGGCACTGGGAGTAATCCGGAGATTCCTACATTATAGTTCCTGCTGCTAATTCCCTCCTGAGCTCCTTAAATTCTGACTGCAGGACCACATCCCTTTTCTCCCTCTGTCACTGGGACCGATGTGGACCACGACTGCTGCCTGTTCCCCCTCTCCCCTCAGGGTGCTCAGTGATATCCTTGACCCTGGCACCAGGGAGACAATACACCATCATGGATTCCCATCTGCAGCTGCAGAAACACCTATCGATTGCCCTCGCTCTCGAAATCTCCTCTCACTATCGCTCTTCCAGTCTTTCTTGTGTCCCCCTGAACAGCTGAAATCCCTGTGGTGCCATGGACTTGTCTCTGGCTGCACTCCCCAGATGTACCATCATTCTCATCAGGATTCCAAACTGAATCCTGGTTGGAGAGTGGGATGCACTCAGGGGATTCCTGTACTAGCTGCCTGGTCCTTTTGGACTGTCTGCTGCTTCCCCATTATCTCTCTCCCTGCATACTCTGAAGCTGCAGTGACCACATCTAGAAACGTTTCTCCACGGAGCTCTCAGCCTCATGGACGCTCCGCACTGACACCAAGCTCCGAAACCTGGATCTCCAACTGCTGTCACTAACCACACTTCCTCCACTCATGGTGGGAAGCATTCAGATCCTAGCTACCTCTGTTTGAAGTACACTCAATGACATGGCCTCCCTAGCTTTCTGCAGTGAGTTCCACAGATTCACAACCCGATGGTGGATGGAATTCCTCCTTATCTTAGTTCAAAAGAGTCTTCCCTTCACTCTGAGGCTGCGCCGTCGGGTCCTGGTCTCTTCCCCTGTTGGAAACATCTTCTCCACATCCACTCAAGACAGGTCTCTCAGTATTCTGTAAGTTTTAATGAGATTCCCTTCTTCCTTCTAAACTCCATCGAGTCCTCAACTGTTCCTCATATGATAGCCCTTCACCCCCAAGATCATTCTTGTAAAACTCTTCTGTACATCCTCCAATGCCTGCACATTCTTCCTTATATACAGGGCCCAAAACTGCTCACAATACATGAATTGTGTTCTGACCAGAACCCTATACAGCTTCAGCGGTACACCTCTTTTCTTGTGATTAGATTCCCTACAGTATGGAAACAGGCCCTTCAGCCCAATAAGTCTACACCGACCCCCTGAAGAGCAACCAACCCAGATCCTTTCCCCTCTATTTATCCCTGACTAACGCACATAGCACGACGGGCAATTTAGCATGGCCAATTCACCTAACCTGCACATCTTTGGACTGTGGGAGGAAACCGGAGCACCCGCAGACACGAGGAGAACGTGCAAACTCCACACAGACAGTTGCCCGAGACAGGAATCAAACCCAGGTCCCCGGCGCTGTGAGGCAGCAGTGCTAACCACTGAGCCACTGTGCCGCATGTTCTAGCCTTCTGGAAATGAATGCTGACATTGCATTTGTGCTCCTAACTGCCAACTGAACCTACATGGTAACGTTAAGAAAAACCTGATTATGACTCCTCAGTACCTTTGTGATTCAGATTTGTTAATCCTTTCCTCATTTAAAAAACAGTCTATGCCTTTATCTTTCTTACTAAAGTGCATAAGCTCACACTTAACAAATCTGAATTTTATATTACTGGCTTGCAAACTTTCAAATTTCATCTTCTAACCCCTTATTGTATTTTTAGTTATAAACTTACAGAATCCTTGGGTTGTAAAATACAGCACAGAGTAAAAAAGCAAGGAAG
>NW_025173916.1:0-1896 GCF_004010195.1 Chiloscyllium plagiosum | reverse complement strand
GAGGGAGAAATATCTGAGGTATTGAGGGAGCACCTTTAGAGGCATTGAGGGAGCACTTTCTGAGCTACTGTGGGAACACGTTCTGAGGTACTGAGGGAGCACTATCTGAGGTA
Organism: Chiloscyllium plagiosum; assembly: GCF_004010195.1. Lineage (NCBI taxonomy): Eukaryota > Metazoa > Chordata > Chondrichthyes > Orectolobiformes > Hemiscylliidae > Chiloscyllium > Chiloscyllium plagiosum. The sequence continues at coordinate 1,783 of NW_025173916.1, read as the reverse complement.
TTGATGGAGTACTATCTGATGTAATGAGGAAGCACTATCTGAGGTATTGAGGGAGCAATTTCTGAGGTACTGAGGAAGCACTATCTGAGGTACTGAGGGAGCACTATCTGAGGTATTGAGGGAGTACTAACTGAGGGACTAAGGGAGAACTATCTGAGGAATTGAGAGCACATTATCTGATGTACTGAGGGAGTAATATCTGAGCTATTGACGGAGCACATTCTAAGGTATTGTGGGAGCACATTCTGAGGTATTGAGGGAGCACTTTCTGAGGTATTAAGGGAGAACTATCTGAGATATTGAGGAGAACGATCTGACGTATTGAGGGAGCACTTTCTGAGGTATTGAGGAGAAATATCTGAGGTATTGAGGGAGCAATTTCTGAGGTATTGAGGGAGCACTTTCAGAGGCATTCATTGAGCACTTTCTGAGGTACTGAGGGAGCGCTTTCTGAGGTAATGAGGGAGCACTATCTGAGGTATTGAGGGTTGTACTATCTGATGTAATGAGGAAGCACTATCTGAGGTACTGAGGGAGCACTTTCTGAGGTACTGAGGGAGCACTATCTGAGGTACTGACGAAGCACTATCTGAGGTACTGCGGAATCACTATCTGAGCTACTGAGGAAGCACTGTCTGAGTTATTGAGGGAGCACTATTTGATGTACTGAGGAAGCACTATCTGAAGTATTGAGGGATCACTTTCTGAGGTATTCAGGGAGTACTATCTGAGGAACTGAGGGAGAACTATGTGAGGTACTGACGAAGCACTATCTGAGGTTCTGTGGAAGCACTATCTGAGGTATTGAGCGAGCACTGTCTGAGGTACTGAGGGAGCACTGTTTGAGGTACTGAGGGAGCACTATCTGAGGTACTGAGGGAGCACTGTCTGAGGTACTGAGGGAGCACGATCTGAGGTATTGAGGGAGAACTATCTGAGATATTGAGGGAGAACGATCTGACTGTCTGAGGTATTGAGGGAGCACTTTATGACGAATTGAGGGAGGAATATCTGAGGTATTGAGGGAGCAATATCTGAGGTATTGAGGGAGCACTTTCAGAGGCATTGAGAGAGCACTTCCTGAGGTACTGAGGGAGCACTTTCTGAGGTATTGAGGGAGCACTTTCTTAGGTACTGAGGAAGCACTATCTGAGTTATTGTGTGAAAACTATCTGATGTAATGTAGAAGCACTATCTGAGGTATTGAGCGAGTACTAAGTGAGGTCTTGAGGGAGCACTTTCTGTGTTTTGAGGAAGCACTATCTGAGGTATTAGGGAGCACTTTCTGAGGTATTGAGGGAGCAGTACCTGAATATTGAGGGAGCACAATCTAAGGTATTGAGGCAGCAATCTCTGAGGTATTAAGGGAGTACTATCTGAGGAACTGAGGCAGAACTATCTGAGGTACTGAGAAAGCACTATCTGTTGTACTGTGGAAGCAATATCTGAGGTATTGAGGGAGCACATTCTGAAGTATTGAGGGAGCAATTTCTGAGGGACTGAGGGAGCACCTTCTGAGGTTTTGAGGGAGCACTATCTGAGGTACTGAGGGAGCACATTTTGAGATATTTTGGGAGCATCTTCTGAGGTACTGAGGGACAACAATCTGAGGTATTGTGGGAGCACTTTCTGATGTTCTCAGGGAACACTAACGATGGTACTGAGGGAGTACTTTCTGAGGGACATGAGAGAGCACTTTCTGAGCTATTGAGGGAGCACTGTCTGAGGTACTGAGGGAGCACTTTCTGTACTATTGAGGGAGCACTGTCTGAGGTACTGAGGG
>NW_025173915.1:0-1896 GCF_004010195.1 Chiloscyllium plagiosum | reverse complement strand
ACCGAGGCCTGCTTCCAAGTCATTTATAAAAAAATGACAAATGCAGTGCTCCCAAAACAGCCCCTTGCAGTACACCACCAGGAAATGAATTCCAGACTGAATATTGTCCATTAAACAGCACTCACTGCCTTCTTGCAGAAAACCAATTTCGAATCCAAACTGCGAAATCACCCTCAATCCCATGCCTCTGCATTTTCTCCAACAGCCTTATCAAAGGCTTTGCTGAAGTCCATTATCTCCTTTAATCCCTTCCAAAAATTGTCATACAACAGTCGTAAATCTCTCGGGGCTACAATTACCTGGACCATCTCAACTGTCTTTATTGAACAAGGACACAACATTTCCAATCCTCCAGTCCTGTAGTACTTAACCAGAAGACAATGACCTTACTATATGAAGGCCAATGGTCAGACCATATGCAGGAAAGTCGTTCTCATGTCAAAAGCATGATGATTGCCGTTATGAAATATCAGGAGGGTTTTTATGCTTGTTCCACAAATCAAGAAACATGCATTTCAAGGGTGTACTTCCTTGGAACTTCCCGAATGCCTTATCACTTTTGTTTGAGATGTCATTCTTTTTTGCGAAATTGCTCCTGAAATTAGTAACACGAGGACATGGGGTCATAAAGAAAGAACATAGCGTGCCTGCCTGCATCGGTCGGGTATTGAGTATAAAGTTGGTATGCCATGTTGCATCTGCATAAACGTTCATTAAGTCGCCTCGTCTGCAGCAATGTCTTGTGGAAGAGTTTTCAAAGTGAACTTAATTTGAAAATTATGTATGGGAGACATCAGAAAACAATAGTATGTTGAATGACTAGCAACTATTTGGGAATGTAGACGATATCTAAAATCTAACGGGAGTCTTGGTCTTACGACCACATGATAACATGGTAGCAAATGACGACATAACAAATAATATCATATTGCTTACTGTATACACAGCAGAGTAATTATCATTTGTAGGATCAATGTAGCATTACGGGTGTTTTACCTTTTCACTATTGGGAAATGGTTGAACGGAAAATACACTAACATGAGGTAACAGCCTGGCCCTTGGAATTACAGTAAATTCAATAAGACCATGAATGATCCAGTTTCTCAATGGCAATGTTTCTCCATGATACAGAAAGTTTTACGAGCAATAAGGACAGGCGATCATCAGCAGGACTTTCGATGGCTAAACATTGAGGTTGTTTTGAGAAGATTTACAGCTCAGGTTGAGGTTCTGGATGTAAATTTGCTCACTGGGCTGGAAGGATCGTTCTCAGAGTTTTGTCAGCAGATGAAGCAACTTTAGCAGTGAGCATTCTGGGGAAGCACTGGTGTTAGTGACTCGCTTTCTATTTCTGTGCTCAGGTTATCTTGGGTGGATAATGTCATTTCCTGCGGTGAATTCATTTGATGTGGCGATGTCATTTCCCTTTGTCTTAGAGGGTGGTAAATGGATAAACATTTATCAAAAAGTAGATTGGTGGTTCTCCTCCAATGTTAGGACAGCAGGTTTTATTTTTCCAGCTCTCCAGAGTCCCCATCAATGTGGGAATTGTAGATATTCTCCAATGGGCAATGAGAATTACGTAGGGAGTACAGCATTGACATGTATTCAAACAACTCTCCAATTAGAGTTCAGTTCAGAATACTGGTGAGATTGACACTTCTTTGGGGGAATGAGCTGTCGTCAAGTCCGCTGCACATTGAAGATTCAGACAGAGAGAGAGACCGAGAGCGAGAGTGAGTTAATGTGCTTCTCAGAACCATGATGCTGGTGAAGTAAGTTTGAATAGGTAGTTTAAATGTTGTTTAAATTATTAGCTTCTCCACGCCATCAGCGAGTTTTTTTGTGGATTTTTAGGTTTTATTCATGTCTGGTGTCGGAGTCCTGGAATAACGA
>NW_025173914.1:0-1896 GCF_004010195.1 Chiloscyllium plagiosum | reverse complement strand
CTGCCAAGCAATGCATTACAACTCAGAAAATCTTTGTAAAGACATTTCTCTTCACCTCATTCCACGTAGTCTTACTAACAATATTGAAGTTACAACCACACGTCACTGAAATATTAATTAATCGAAATAAAATATGCTTTTTACATGATTAAAATCATACATAATTTTAATAACGTCATTGGGATTACCTCCTTATCTTCTCAGCTTCAAGGAACGTGTCTCCAATTGTTGCTTGCATCTGAACACATTTTGTTTTCTGGCACGATTGTACAAAAACTCCTTTGTACTCTTTCCAGGGCTAAAACTAGGCGCCATAATTGAAAAAGATACTCTAAACGTGGACTCACCAATGATTTTTCAGCGACGTGTCACCATCATTTACTTGTTGTTTCCCTCTAGATCCCTGTTTAAAACCTCAAACATCCTACAAGTCTTCTGAAATAATATTTCAAATTATCTGTTCACCTTCAGAGAATTATTTGGAATGAACCCTCATTCTGTCCTCAAAGTGTAATTTTGAGCCCATTTTGTCTTTATATGTTTCTGACAACAAACTGTATTACCTCACAGATTTCTGCATTAAATGCCATCTGACAGGTAACTGATCATTTGAACAAATTTTCAAAGTCCGTCTTAAGTCTCTCAGCATCTTCCTCACAATTCACATCTCTCACTGGCTTAGTATCATTTTTAATTGTAGAAGTTTTGTCATCAATAAGCAACTCCAAATCAGAGAAAAGCAAGATCCCAATACAGTTTGCAAGGGAACACAATTTTCAACTCATCTTCAATTTGTGAAATGATCAGCTGTAACTATCATCTGTTTCATTTCCTTTCGCCAACATCGATTCCATGCTGCAAGAGACACACCACTCCTAAGCATTCTTCCTTTAGTAATTAACCTGTTATGAGGAACCGTATCAAAACATTTATGAAACTCCAAATGTACAGCATCCATAGCGTTATCGTGATCTGCTACTTGGGTCACCTCGTCGATGAAATGAACCAAACTTTTCAGACATGAACTGCCTTTCGCAATGCTATGTTTGACTATCTGGAATTACTTTAGTTTTCTCTACCTGTATATATACCTTATCCCGTGTTAGGTCTCTCATCAGTTTTCTAACTTCGATGTCAAACTGACTGGTTTGTCGTTTCGTCAGTTATTCTTTATCCCTTTCTAATGAACAAAATCTAGCGAGGCAGAAATTAAGCATTAACTTAAGCCTCACCTTCCTAACAGTGGCTCGGAAAGACTCCGAGGTAAAGCAGCAAGTTAAAGGGTTAGATGGGATACAGATCCTTGCTGAGCTACAGGCTGACCATTAAATATAAAGTGCCAGTATGGTTCATGGAAGTCCCAAATCAGTACCCAGCTATTGGAGTCAGCTCTCGTTGATGCTACGTATTCCAGAAGTGGGCAGGAGTGAAAGTTACCACATAATATTTTGTTTACAGAGATCAATAACATATGTCCTTGATTAGAGGAACATTGTAAACTAATTGGCGGGTCTTTGCACGCTTGACCAAATAAGCTGCATGCTCGGGTAATACATCACAATGGGGAAACATTCAGCAGGAGGACGGAGGGGCCTTCAACAGAGACGTTACACTTCTGGTGAGAGGTGAACTAATTTATGTACAGGAGGCTGTGAGACAGCTTATTAAAGCTGCATGCCAAGGACTAATGTTCTGCTGGGTGAGTGGCATTTCAGCGAAATGGTTGCTTAACCGGGAGGGAAGCCATTAACAGCAAAATGATTTCCACAAACTCTCCTTTTGTTTTTCATAATCAGTTGAGCAGGGTCAGCAGCTTCAGTAAAAGAGGAATGTAAGCAGAGCCAGGAGATTATATGGACAGGCAAGCTCAGAATGTGACAGATAGTCCTCAGAATA
>NW_025173913.1:0-1896 GCF_004010195.1 Chiloscyllium plagiosum | reverse complement strand
CCAACGACCTGTATAACTGCAACATAACGTCCCAACCTCTCTGCCCAGTGCCCTGACTGATGAAGGCCAGTGTGCCAAAAGCCTCCTCCACTGCCCTGTCTACCTGTGAACTCCACTTTCAGAGAACCATGCACCTGAACTCCAAGATCCCTCTGCTCCACTACACTACTTAAGGCCCTACCATTCATAATGAAACTCCTACCTTGATTCGACTTTCCAAAATGCAAGGCCTTGCACTTACCTGTGTTAAACTCCATTTGTTATTTCTCAGCCGACTTCCCCAGCTGATCAAGGTCCTGCTGCAATTTCTGATAACCACCTTCACTGTCCACGATACTTCATATTTTAATGTCATCTGCAAACTTAGTAATCATGCCTTGTACGTTCTCATTCAAATCATTGATATAGATTACAAGCAGTAATGGGTCCAGCACCAACTCCTGAGGCACTCCACTAGTCACAGGCCTCCAGTCCAACAAGCATCATTTCACTATTACCCTCTGCTTCCCACCATCAAGCCAATTTTGTATCCAATTTGCCAGGTTTCCCTCGATTCCATGCAATCTAACCTTCCAGAGCAGCCCACCATTTGGAACCTTATCAAAGGCCTTACTGAAATCCATATCAACTACATCTACCACCCTGCCCTCGTCAACCTTCCTGGTCACTTCATCAAAGATTTGTAGCAAATTTGTGAGGCATGATTTTCCCATTCACAAAGCCATGCTGACCACTCCTAATCAAACCCTGTCTTTCCAAATGCACATATATCCTATCCCTCAGAATCTTCTCAAGTAACTTAGCCATTACAGATGTTAAGCTTACTGGTCTATAGTTCCCAGGCTTCTCTTTGCAGCCCTTCTTGAATAATGGCACAACATTCGCTACCATCCAATCTTCTGGGACCTCACCCAGGCCTAACGACGGTGCAAAACTATCAGCCAGGGTCCCCGCAATTTCTTCTCTAGCCTCTTGCAATGTTCATGGATATATCTGGTCAGGACCAGGAGATTTATCCATCTGCACACATTCTAATACATCCAACACCACCTCTACTGTGATATGGACGGTCCCCAAGATATCACCACTAACTTCCCCAAGCTCCCAAGTCTTCTTGTCTTTCTCCATGGTAAACACAGGAGGAGAAATACTCATTGAGAACCTCGCCCATCTCATGTTGTTCTGCATGTGTCCACTTTGTCCTTGAGATGCCCTGTTCTCTCTCTAGTTATTCTTTTGCCTTTAATATACTTAAAGGACCTCTTTGGATTCACCCTAATCTTCTCAGCCAAGGCTATCACGTGTCCCTTTTTCACCCTCCTGATTTCCTTCTTCAGTAAACTCCTGTATTCCCTGTATACCTCCAGGGATTCCCTCGATCCCAGCTCCCTGTACCTGAGCCACGCCACCTCCTTTCTTTCTGGTCAAAGCTTCAATATCTCTTGTCATCCAGGGTTCCCTATTCCTGCTAGTCTTGCCCTTCTCCCTCACAGGGACATATGAACCTTGATCTCTAGTTATCTCACTTTTAAAGGCCTCCCACTTGCCGGACATCCCTTTGCCTGCAAACAAACTACTCCAATCTCCAATCAACCCCTGCAAATCCTGTCCAATTCTGTACAAATTTGCCTTGTCCCAATTTCGAACTTGAAGCTCTGAACCAGTTTTGTCCCTCTCCATAACTGTTTTAAAACTAATAAAACTATGGTCACTGGTCCTAAAGTGCTGCCCCACTGTCACCTCCATCATCTGTCCTCCCCTATTTCCTAAAAGTGGGTCCAGTTTTGTCCCTTCCCGAGTAGCACCCTCTATATACTGCTTGAGGAAACTTTCCTGAGTGCACTTAACAAATTCCTTAACAAATACTTTCCTGAAGAAGGGCCTGTGCCCGAAACG